>NC_041055.1:10883053-11065553 GCF_900634775.1 Gouania willdenowi | reverse complement strand
TAATTTAAATTTTTTTTCCTACGATTCCAGTGTTTTGTTTTTTTTTTTACCTGTCTCTCGTCTCATGTCACTCTGCATGTTTTCCTCTAACTTTCTGCCTCTACTGCGGCCTCTCTTTGTCGTTCCCTTGCTCTAAACTGCCTGTCTTCCTTTCATCTCTCGCCATCTGCCTTCCCCTGTCTCCATTTTCCTCTCTCTCCCACCCCTCCCGCTCGCTCACTAAAAACTTGGCAGTGATCCCCGTCATGTTTTTTCTCCTCCACTACTCGTTTGGGGTATTGCGAATGAATGCGATCCAATCTAGACCTCGGCTGAGAGACATGAATTTTCATTAATTACAACCTTGTCAGCAAAAGCATTATGGGAGCTGAATATGAAAATGCTAATGAGAGGGGCTCATTTGCATATTTTTCTTTGTTGGAATGTCATTAATTATTACGTTTTATGATGATGAATGCAGCTGTCGATGGCTGGCCCTACATGCCTAATTAGCTATCACAAAATCCTCCGATCAAAAAAATGGATAGGGATCCCAAACTTCACTTTTTGTACCTCCGACAGTCCTGAATTGTTGTTGAATTGTTTTGTTGATCTTCTTCCTTCCTCCTTCCTAATATTTTTGCCCACTAAACGTATTTGTTTCTTTGAGCTTGTTACAAGCCATCATTTCAAATTTTTGTTTTTTTTAGTCTTAGCAATTAGGGGTCTTACAGTTTCTCACTACGCCATTGTCTTAAACAAGACTAATAATATAGTCTGATATATAATGGCCTGTAAATAATGATAACATTTGATTGACTTGTTGTTATGCAAGTTTTGTTCTCAACCAGGAGTCAAAACAGGAGTTGATTTTTCTTCATCTTTTTGATTTTTAAAGCAGGGCTTCTCAACTTTTGGGGTCGAGACCCATTTAACAAGCAAAACAAAAGCTTTTATTTTTAAGGTGGTGTACTGTCTGTTTACAATGTATACAGTAAAAGTTTAATTTCATCAACTAACAAGAAGAAAGGATGGTTTCATATACCTTTTATATAGTTTTCACTCTTTGAATTGCACTTTTTTTATTCATGTATTCTATGTCAGCAGCTTGTAGTTGTTTGTGTCTGAAATTCAGGGAAATAACTTAGTTGTGATTATCATAAAAGTATGACTACACTGTATGCCTTGATGTGATATTCTCTATTATGTCTGTTTGGGTCATATGAAACACTGCTTTAAAGCTGTATTAAAATTACATTTTGACATGCTTGGCCTGTTATTCACCTATAACAAAGCCGAGAGCCGTAAAAATGTGGCTTACAGACTTCATTTTAAGGAGGGTCCCGAGTATGTTGTATTTGTCTTCATTTAAAGATAAGATAAGATAGGATAAGCAATCCTTTATTCTTCCCACAAAGGGGAAATATGCTGTTTCAGTAGCTGATAAATAGGAATAAATAGCAATATATATATATATATATACACACACACGGGATAGATAGAAAGAAAGGTGACTGTTTATTTTGCTTTATCAAAAGATCCCATATGAATAATATTAAAGATTTAGTCATGTGGTTGTCTTTAAAAGTCCTTGTAGAGCAGCCAGGAGAATGGAAACTTCCATCATGGCTGCCATGATGGCCCAAGTCATACACCGATGTCTGTGACCAAAGAAAATGGTGGCTCCAGTGGCTGAAGTGAAGTCGGCCTTTACGCTCCCTTAAACAGTGCGCGGTTGACGCAGCCACAACTGAAAAACAGCTTGACCTTATTCCTATGCTCACTCTGGTTATATTAATGCAAATGCACGAACAAGTAAAAGTGAGCAAATTGTCCAACAGTTTACAGATAAGTCTTAGTCATACCTGACATCCTGCATACGCTGGGTTGTTGTTTCTAACATTTCTCTTTTTCTCTGTTGTCTAAAAAGAGTAACAATGGAGACTTAACCAATCCCCCCCTTCAAAAAGCCACTAACGAACACCCCCCTCACTTGGCTTAATGAATGCCATGCTTAATTAGAGCACCATGATGTCAGAGGCATTAATTATCAGTTGGCTTCGTTTCAGAAAACACACACTGTGTGTCTGTCTGTCTCTGCCTGAATCAATTCATGCTTCAGTTTTGTTCCCCACTTTATTTCGTTTAAGTTTGACTGTACATTTTAACACCAAAGTGTGACTTATATTGTTTGCGAAGGTAGACTACAATGCTACGCAAATGTGTGTTGAATGGAATCTAAAGTTAAATGGACAGAAAAGATTGAGTTTTATGATATTTGCTAAATCTGACATACATCTGGTTAATAGTTCAGTAAGTTGTACAAAACTTCATTGTTTGTGGTGAAGTCGCAAAGTAGAAAAAAAAAAAAAAAAAGTGGAAAATTAGCCACTGCTTATTCAGATCAGATCTCACCTTGTACACATGTATCCCCTGCTGTTTCACAAGTTGATGGAAACTACTCCTAACAAGCATATTGGACAGTTACCAGGACCTTCTTCAGGGGAACTAGTCCCACCGGATTACACTGTACCCACTGCCCACTGATTTTTCAAAATGGTTAGAAAAAACTTGTGCAAAGTGCCACTAAGGCACTTTTAATAACAGCCAGCTGCACATTATCGACATGTGCTAATTTTAGCCTTTTCTTTCATTAGGGACATCATGTGTTAAGAAATTATGTAGTGTTGCTTGTTTCAGGGCAGGTCTGAGTGCGTGAGAACGGGGTGTTAGTGTTTTTGTGGGGTATTTGTGTTTAGAGGCAGTGCAGAATGGTGTTCGTCTGAGAGACAGACACAAAAGAAGAAGCAAAAGCAACGACTCCTAAATATATTATTTCAATTAAAAATACACTATCACTATGGGCAGAGCCGTCGCATAGACTGTGCAAACTTTGCAACCCCACAGGGCCTCGCGCCACTAGGGGGCCTCGCGCCTGCAATCCTGCTGTTTTTTTTTCAATTTTTTTTTTAAAATAAATACATTAGTTATATATGATTTTGTCTGTCTCTGTAAAGGTCACATAAAAACTATATATATATATATATATAAATAAAAATCCAACAAATTAAGCGTGTTTTTCCTTGTTTTACGTCATTACGTGTCACTGAAGAAGGAAGAGGGGGGAATGCTAACATGTCTGCTGCTGTTGAGTTGAGAATACTTCGAGAGATAATCAACACTTTGTTACTTTTCCATTAACGGTGGCATCGGGCGAGCAAAGCTTTTCAAAGCTGAAACTGATTAAAAACTATTTGCGCACCTCAATGTCACAGGACAGACTGTGCGGGCTTGTCCAATGAAAAGGACATTACATCTAAACTGAATTATAAAGACCTTATTGCTGTGTTTAAAGCCAAGAAGGCAAGGAAAGTTACTCTGACATGATCCGTTTCTGCGCAATTTATGCATGGTGAGTCCATCTAATTTTTTCGAGTTACAGTAAATATGTTGTGTATAGTTGTAATGAAAAATAACATATCTTATGAATGAAAAGTGTCCTAACCTACTTGCTGAGTTAAAGTTGCTCAGTTGATTTTTTTCCTCCTGTGAAATAAATAGCAAAAAGTCATAGCTGAGACTATATGTATGATTATGCTGTATAATTGTACTTGATAAAAACGTATTGCAGCGGGATTATACATGCAGTCGAACTAGAATAGCTGTATCCATGTGACTGTTACTCATGCGCAATTGTGCATCTGTGTCAAAGAGCAGGGCCTCACATTTTAAGTTTGCCCAGAGCCTCGCAACCCCCCTGCGACGGCCCTGACTGTGGGTAATAGAGATATTTTCTTTATGAATATTCTTTATATTCTATTCTATATATAGAAATCTCAAAATATCATAAATATAACTGTATGGCCCAGACCTTGCACTTGTTAAGTGCAAAAGGACAAGTTGTGTTGTGTTCTCAAAAATACTACATTGTTAGAGAAATAACACTTTAAAGGTTTACAACATCGATCGAGTTTTATGTATTTCCAATAAACCAAAGGAGTAAACATCTATTTTAAAAAAGTACTTTGCTAAACTGTTTTATTCATTGAAATACACCCAATAGTGAGCAGTCAGTTTTGCCTCTACTTACGTTCTTTTTTTTCTGCTTTGTTTACATTTTGGTAGTGCTCGCCGAAATGTATAGCCTCGGAACATGAACGTGTTCTGGAGTCAAAGCATTGCTCTTCTACAAATGTTAGTTCTCACACTGATGCTGTGACTTCAGGACATAGCAGTGCTGAGTCAGAGAACAAGAGCAAGTGCAAAATATCAATCAAGGTTTTGTTCGGAGAGCACTGTCCCAAAAACCCGCTTCACTCTACAGAATTAGTGATTTATCAGTATACATGCTTCATAACTTAATCCACAGTAAGTGTTCATTTACTGAGCACAGCTTCATTCTTTGTGTCCCTTCTTTCTTAAATTCTTACTATCTGATCATTTAGGACTCTATTCTCCCATGTGTGTAAGTCCAAAAAGCTGCGTGCTATTCTCCCCCTGTACTTAAGTCAGTCGCTGCGCGCCTTATTCCAGTTACGCACTGTGGGCTGAGCCTCCCTGAAATGTAGGTGTTCCCATTCAAATCTGCCTTTACGCACATACTCCGGTGTGTGTAAGTCCATTTCCTCTTACGTGCTTCTAACCCTGGAGTAAGTGCAGCGCCCCGATAAGGTGATACATTATATTGCACTAGAAATATGGACTTAGTTACATTTGAAGCCACACGGACTCGTGTGTCACGCAGCAGCAGCTGTGATCACTCAGCTGCTGCTGCGTGATTAATTCAAACTCTGACAGACGCAGACTTCTGTCCACGTTGGTCACAGTGATTCAACTATTTTCATACTATGTCCAATGTAAAGTCACAGTTTGATCCACTACAGAGTGAAACAAGCTGTCATATGCGGATGAGGATGGACCAGAAACTGTTACCACACATATTTTAATAAGGCTCAGCTCAGGTCGCTTTAAACAATTTATATTTAAAACTGCTTATTATGGAAGCCAATAGTTCTATTTCACTGCAAACATCCCTCTGTATTAAAGCAAGATGCTCTGAGGCTGGGTTATTTCCTCCTATCTCCAGCATCTAACTCGATCACGCCTTTACGATGATGATGATGATGATGATGATGATGGAGAAAGATTTTAACTATGACTCAGTTACAATGCAATAATCTGATCAATGAACTGATCAAATCAACCTGTTACATTGTTCATCAATGAAGGCGTTTCAAATTAAAAGTGAACTTTATGATTTTCACGGATTTCAATGACATTTACAAGCGTTGGGAAAACTCCATGTTCTGTGATTTCAAGACAGCCCAAAAAAATGACATCACCACCTCCTTTCCTTCAGCCCGCCTTCATCCACACATACGTGCTTTTGGTCTACCTTACGTGCAGTTGGCGTGTCAACAGCCTGGACCGGAGAATGAGAAGGTGAGAAGCGCGTAAAAAAGCGCTTAGGTCCAGATGGAAGAATATAGCCCTTAGTGAGCACAGCTTTATTCTTTGTGTCCCTTCTTTCTTAAATTCTTAATAACTGATCATTTAGTGAGCAGTGGCACTTACAAACGTGCCACTGTTAAAACTTCAGTACAAATTAGAGATATTGTTCTTAATTATGCAGATCATATTCACATAATATAATTTATTGTCATAAAAGGTATTTAACTTCCATTATTACTCAAAATTACAGGCACAACTCTACACAAGTGTAATTAGTGGTTACACAAAATTAATATAACATACACTTACGGCTAAAAGATCATTTTAAAAACCTAATTACATAAAAGGGATTTTTGAGGGTTTGTGTAAACAATTTAAGTAAAGTCAACACTAATTAGGAAAGGTACAGTGAGGCCTAAAGTTTAAGTAAGATATTTCACATATTGGTGATAGTATATACAGTATATATACAGCATTTTCAGATACTGTGGATTTCTAAAAAGCAACAGCAGCAACAACAAATGTGCATGAACTTGTATTAACCGCAAGTAAATTAATATAAGGCACAAAACATAAATAAAACATTGCACATAACATTCTGAAATAAAAACAACCTGCATCTATAGGCAATGTAAAATATTTGCCTTGAAATTAAATGTTTTTACTTTTTATTAACGTTTGTATTAAAGTGGCTTGTTTTTTCTTTTGTGGAGGATGCGTTTGTGGCCGCTGGGTAAGGTGTGCACATCTGTGCCCTCGCCGCACACTCTCCTTCACCCTCCATGGGCAAAATAACACAAACAAAATGCTCATTTAAATAGGGTGGTCTTCACCACTTCTGCACGTGCACTAATCATTGCTGCAATCTTTGTGAATTGCTCGCAGCAGGTGAGGAATTAGGAATTAGGGACGCACCTTGTTTACCACCCTTTATTTCAGATGTTAGTGAATCTGCCCCATTGTGTAGGCCTCATAGATCAATAAATTAAAAGTATTTCTTCGAAGAAATGTGAGAATTTACTCACGAATGTCGAAGGTTATAACTGTTTTTGACTCCATCACAAACATTGTGTTAGTTGACAAATGGACATGTGACTTTAACTTCAGGAAAATGTTGTGCATAGCATTGTTGGATTGGGAATCCCGTAGAAGAATACAAAATTGTTCAAAATTACATTTATGATAACATCATTCTTACTATAATTTTAATGAGTTTATTTGCCAGACAAGAAAGATTTGCTTGATGTTTTGTTCTAGTTTGTTTATTGTGTTCCCTGTGATATGACGTCATTCCACGAGACAATACATTTTGGCCATATTTGGGTGTATCAGAATCCACCAGAATGCCAGAGTTGTTAGTTTTTTTTTGTTTATCCCTTGGAGCCCTCCTTTAGTTATCTTATTCAAGTAAGTTTTAGTTTATTTAATTCTGTGAAGTTTCAGCTTCTTCTTCTTGTTTTATGTGTTAACTCTTGTATCTTTGTGTTCCCAGATGTTCCTGCTGGTGTCTCCATCTACTGTACCTGTGATGTCAGTGTGTTTGGGTTGTGAGTGATTATCTGTCTCATGATTGACCCTCAGGTGTGGGCCGTCCCCAATCAAGCCTCCCTCAATATTTAGCTGAGGCCGTGCTTGTGTTTGCAATGTCAAACTAACGTACTATTCATACTAAGTCTGACATCAAAATGAGTATGTAGTGCCTTCTCATTATATAATATGAAACGATTGAGTATATACCTGGAAATACCTGGATGTATACTATATCGAGATATTTTTTAAGTATGCACGGTGGAGACACTAGTCATACTCAACTGCCCCATGATGCATTGCGAGCGGAACGTAAAATCATCCTCGGACCGGCCAGGTCAAACATCCCCTGATCCAAATAAAAACATCTGTTCTTGTCATCCATTAGTTTTTTAACACTTTTGTAAATAGGGCTCTTGTTTTGAAGTTAACCGGAAGTTTAGTCAGTAGCACAATAGTGGGTCTCCAAAAATCTCTGAAATGTCGGCATGAAATGTGTTTCAATTGCATATACAGTAGTAGACAGTATATACTCATTGAGTGTGTAGTACTAGGCTTTACACGATCAGGATTTTTGAGCCGATCACTGATGAGTGAGTTTAAAAAAAACGATCACCGTTCCAATCATATGAATTCAGGTAGTTTTTTTTTTGTTTCGTTTTTTTTAGGTAACGACCAAATTCCTTTGGTACTACCTGATACAGATTCACGGAAAATCAAAAGTTACCATGTTTCAGGACCTAAATGCAGCCTTGTGACTGTGAGGGAGTAGAAGAGTTGGCTATTTCCATGCAGGACCTGAACACAACATTGCACGCACAAGAGTGTCATGGTTCCACTTTTAAAATGCGAGCTAAACATTTCAATTTAGTCCCTGAACAGCAGCTGTGTCGACTATAACAAAGATGGAGATGAAGGCAGACCACATTGGAACTACATAAGCCTCCATCAGCATTAGCATTAGTGGAGCAAAGACCGATCACATTAATTGCATAAAATGCTAAATACTGGTCGATCTGGTATAGCTGATCAGATCGGTGTAAAGCCTATGTAGTATGTGAGTATATGATTCTGAACACAGCCTGAATGATTGCTGTGTCTTATTATGGTGTCTTGCTTCTGCTCTGGTTCCGTGACATTTGCCTGTCTCCCTGTGCCTGCCAGGATCTTGTTCTTTGGTTTTGTTTTTAAAGTTTTGAGTTATTAAATGGACCGTAACAGCATTTTCCTGCCTCTGCCTACTCCTCTGCATCTGGGTCCTCCAACACACACACCTCAACCTTGACACATATCAACATCCACCTTTGTTTTGGCACAACTTTCAACCCGTGAAAACATTAGAAATGTGTTGGGAAGTCACTTTGGCAGTGTGTTTGGAGACACACTGGCATCATTAGTGGATGAGAACAACTTTTGGATGAAATACAAGTATAGTTTCAAAAATGTTAGCGATTGTTGCCGGCTTTGACAACTTAACACACAAAAACTCTCTGTGTGAGAGGAGGTTGGGTGTCCTCTGGGGGGTTACCAAGACGGGTTGGTCTGTGCCACCACATTAGTGATGAGGTTCCAAACGATGGACAGTGATAGCCATAGCGGCAGAACACCGCGGTATGCAAGAGGGGTGCGGTCCATAGAGGCTTGAGACCGCAACAGCCCTTTTGAATTTTTTTTAAACACCTCTCAAATTCATTATTTTACTCTGGTTTGTCTCAGATTAAGTGAGTGTTACTTGATAAATAACTTTATCAAGGTTTTAGCAACTTTCCTCAGCAGCACAGACTGATGCACTGCTGTCCCACTGAGTAAAATAAACACTCCTGCTCAATTTACATCTCTGACCTGTAGCAAAGATTTCTCATCTTCTGGTGCTAATAAATCACAGCAAACATACATCATATATTATGAAAGACAAAATGAGCCAGGTAACGTACTGTACTTGATGGTCGGAGGGGGAATGGTCAGTGAGGCCCAGTAGAAGGGCAAGAGAGCCATAGGTGGCCGCCCCTGCTTCAAACACTCATTCGACCAGTCACTCCAAATCACAAGAAGATATCTTAGCACAGTGTAACTAACCAACTAAACTAACTAGGGCTCCTGCGGTGAGGGCGGTCTTCCATCCCCTTGTGTTGAGCCAACCAGGTGAACCAGTTTCTTCCAAAGCTGGTGGTAACGTGCCAACACATCTGCGTCCTTCACGGCAATTCTGTGTTGTCTGAGATCGCCCATGACTAGGGATGGGAATCCAATTCCTGGGAATCGTTTGTTTGCTTGCCTGTCAATTCCGCTTATCGGTTCCTCTTACGTCGCAAATAAGTAACGATAAACTCCTCCAGGTCCTGTATTGTGTTTATGCTAGCACCAAGTGAAGCTCCTCCCACCATATAGTTTGCTGTCTACCGCGGAGAATCCACCTCCTCCACCCGCAGCTGCGCTGCCGTCCGTGCTGTGTTTGTAGCGTCTCTGTTGTTACGCTACTCACTTCCAGGTTCTGTACACTCGCGCAAAAGTTGCTTCTTGCACGGACATTTCTTTCGAAAAACAACAAACTTCCACAATAACACACACCAGTTTATGTCCTCATAACAAGTAATCAGACACGGGAGATGGACTGGTACCGATCGTTGTCTTTAGTTTGCTCTTACTACACACTACACACACGCACACACGGCTGATGACGTCACATGTAACAACGAGGACGGCGTCTCTGAAGGTCCATTTATAGAAATGTAAACAAAGGCTAAACTAAAGCTTTATTGTTAAAATACAAAACAATGAGTGCAGCTGTACTTTTGGTTAATATGTTCTTTTTTTGCAGAATATTTATTTGTTTTATGTCTGAATTAGTTTTGGATCAAGTTGTTCAAGTTCAAAAGGAGCACTGTAAATATTCTCAAATGTTTGTAGCCAAAATGTGTCATATGTTGTAATAATAATAATAATTTATCAATTTTGTATATGTTATTATCCAGTGAAAACAATTTATACCTGGTGGATTAAAGGAGAACTGATATCCCTGCAGGAAATTAAAAAGACAAAGATAATATAATAAAGAGTTAAACAAACAAATCCATTAGTATTATTTAATTCCCTCACCCAATGAGAATCGATAAGAGAATCGGTAAGGAATCGAATCGATAAGCAGTATCAATAATGGAATCGGAATCGCTAAATTCTTATCAATTCCCATCCCTATTCGCGACACAGTATAGTAATTAATTAAAAATGAGACAGTGAGCTCATGAAGATGTCTGGAAACAACACTAATGTGAAGAAGAATGAGTGAAATGCTCATTCAGATAACTATTCCACAAACTGATCTTGTTTGGCATTGTGAAGCACTGGGATTTATCCCAAGTCATTTAGAGTGTAGAATATATTACAACTCAGAAACACCAGACACATGTTACTCTGACCTAAATCAAATTTTTCATTTTATTTACCAGGTAAGGTTGGTTGAAAACCAGTTCTCATTTACAATGATGACTTAAGGAATACATTCTGTGATTATCATAGTAATAAATACTTTCTAATATTAAAGAAAAGTTACTAAATGACAACGATACAGAGGTAGGTGCCAAATCTAAATAGGTTCAGTCGATTTTCACTTTCCATTTCAACCAATCAAAAACTGCTACTTTTAAGGTTTGTGAGGCTTGAGATTCTTGGGCTAGAGTTAAAGTGGAATCAAAAGTGTCCTCAAAATATTGGGCACTGTTTAAGCATCTCTTGTCAAAGCATCACATATTTATATAGTTTTGCTAAAAAAAAACCTAATGTAGTGGTTTCCACTGAAAGTGCATCTACATGAACACGGGCCCCGTGTCTCTGTGAGATGATAAAAAATAGTTCATCTTTGGCCTCTGGGAGTCACAGTTCAGCTCCCGCTCTCACATAAACATACTGTTTAATACTGCACATCCCTCTCACTCTCTCTCTCTCTCTCACCTCTTCACACACAACAAGCACTCTCGCTCTCTCTCCGTCACAAAAACACACACGCACACACCGTAGTGTGGCTGGCCAGATGGGACTCTTCCACATGACCAAGCCGATCAATCAACACTGAAGGGCCCAGGTGTTACTACGCACCATTTCACAGTCTGTCACACACACAAACACACACACACACGCACGCACACACACAAACACACAAGATATACACATAAGGCAGTAGAGACATGCAGTGATAGAAGGATGAAGGATGTGCGCGAACACATGCACACACACACATACATGACTGACCTGGGTTCTGTCTCTAGGGACCTCATCTGGATGGATGACAGTGGATGGGAAGGACAGACAAACCGATGAAAGAATAAGAGTGGGGAAAAATAAAAACAAATAGATCTTTACATTTTCTTAAAAATATATATTTGTCTCTGTTTATAACTGGCGATGCAGCTAAAGCAGTCCACGGATAAAAACCCAGAGTGTGCATGTGTGGCACAAGAGCTGTATGAGACAACAGGATATTTACGTATACATTTTCAAAATAAAAGCCTGGAGAAACTTTGAGTTGCGATAAATACTGTTTTTTAAAATAATTTCTCACCACCCATCACATACATGGATCATAGCAGTCATTCATTGGTCCACAAAATAGAAAACTCTTCCTCTACGAGAGGTTGCACTCGACTTTTTCAATATTTGTCATTTTGACTGACAGGGTCATAAAACTGTCATAATCCATTATTACACATCACTTTATCCTTCAAATGTATAATGATGACATATTCAGAAGCATTTATTTTCATTTTATATTCAGTCTGAACAAGCTGAACAGAGAATTCCCACGGTGCCATCACACATCAAGCAGACCACGTTTTCTCTGCAGTGACGAAAACTACTGACTGTGACCCCAGTAGCTCTATATGAACCATGAAATGAAATGATTGAACCTGAAATATGAACTCTTCACCTGCTGTAACCTAATACCTGAACCAAAACCTCACACCATCCACCATGTTTGCATGGACTTGTGCTTGTGCGTAATCAAGTGTCTCAAGTGGGATTTCTGCAGAGTCTATGTATTGATGTTTTGGGCTTTTGCCTTGTACAGTCAACGTCTCATGGCTGTTTGACGGTGTTTCAGAGGCTGAATCTGCGCTTTTCTGCGACACTGGAGATTTGAATCATGAGCACCACTTCAGCCAAAGTTTTGAAATCAGGGAATTTTCCCCCAAGAACTGTGATCAGAAATTGGCAAGACTGTGATCCAGGGGTTTTCTGCATTTGTTTCAGCAAGAGGACAACATTTTTTAAATCACGGAATTTAAAGGTTGCAGGAGCTCACTTAATTTTCCATGTTAGCTGTGCTGAATGACCAGCATAGCAGCAGTGCTGAATACTTCCTAATTTTTGTTTAACATGGGGTTGAATAATGACGGTCTTTCCATTCCGTTACCTTTTTGTGGCAATGGACAACATGAAAGTTGGCCACAGCCATCACACACTGAGATACAACTCAATGGTTCCTGATGCAATACCTAATGTCCTTCATTGCCTTTTTAAAAAATGATATCAAAAAGTTGTTCTCGAGTTTCCATGGTTACGATAGATGATAACGGAGTGGAAAGGAAAAGATTGTCAATCGATCCTGCATTACAAAAAAACTAATGGAACTAGAAAGCTAGGATATTTTGGCTTTTTTAAGCAATACACACTTGATATTTCAGTGGGTAAAACTTTCCCTGAAAACAATAGGTTAAAAAGTATCAGGCCCGGACATATTATTTCCCAAATGTACCCCTAACAAAAATTTCACCAATATTCTCATACGCCACCAATGGTCAGGAGTGTCAATTGTAATCTGTCAAAACAACAGATGGCCTTCAAATTTTCCATAGTCATTTTCAAATCTGGTCAACAACAGAAAATATGACGTTAACATGACCCCTGTTCTTTACAGTGGCCGACTTTTTTTGAGTACTTGCAGGAAGTGATGAAGTGCTTTACACATAACAGTATCAAAGCATTTGTTTTTTCAAACAAAATGCTGCCCAAAAACAAATCTTCTCATTTAAATCAAGTTGAGGTAGAGAAACTGATCATTGAATTATCCAAGATTGAACACTAGATGATTCTGCCTCCTTTCACTACATCATGGGAGGGTTAAATATTAAGCAGGCCATACAGTTTTATTGTGAAATACCAATAACTTTAAAACCTTTATGTTTGACTATGTGAACATATTTGATAAACACATTTAAATTAAAAAAAGAACTGTAATCATATTGGGAACTGAACATTGATACACACCGCTGGTATCTGAGTTAGCCACAGGGTTAAATGTAGGCTTTCTTACAAACAAACAATTTTCCCAATGAAACAAACCTGTGAAGGAGCTTTTGAAAAATAATCAGTTGATACCTAGGAGACTATCTCAACTTGAAATAGCATTTCCTTAATCCTTCTAACCTCTTTTCTGAGTCTCTTTAAAAGGGGCTAATTAAATCTGAAAACTCTCTTACCGCCCCGTCCCCTCTCAGGAACCCTGGCGTACTCCCCAATGCGCTGCTCTTTCAGATCAGACATTTCACATTTCATCCCTCCACCCTGAGACCCATTATTACTACGTCAGATCTAATTACACAGACAATCTTCACGTGATACACAGACTCTTGAAAACAATAATAGATATCAAATCGTCCACAGTGGCTCACATTGTGCATCTGTGGTGATGCAGTCACCGTAGTAATAATCCATTCAAAACACGGGCAGGGGGGGGGGGGGGGGGGGGGGAGTCAGACAGAAGAGACAACAGGATGAAACTCCTGAAGGATCGTATAAAAACACACACAAACACACACACGCACTTGACACTCAATCTTCAGCAATTTGTTTCATTTTGAGGTCGACAATTTTAACCATTCAGAGCACATAAAGCTGAATCTGCAAAGAGAGACAAGTGGGCGACTTTGGGACCTCACCTGGCTAAGGTGAAGCCTCCCTGGGGTGTGAAGAGACCTTGATCTCCATGAAGGAGAAAACAGGTGAACAAGAGAAATACAAGACCTAAGATGTGTGTTTACTTGTTGAAAAAGCTAAAAAATGTTTATATATTTAAAAAAAAAGAAGAGAGGAAACATTTGAATGACGCACTGGTGAAACAATCAAGTGGCTGCGTACAAAAGCGACAGAAATAAGCTGGGAGAACAAGGGAGACAGGAATGTATTTCTATATAAAGAGTCCAGATGTGACCTCCTCAGAGGGGGTCCGGCCTCATGGATCAACACTCATTAATAAGGTCACACAGAGGTGAGACAGACGGCTGACTCACTGCATTTCATCAGCAACAGTGAGAGGAAGGGAAGAAGAAAAGAACCCAAGATCATCAGGTTAATACACGAGCCTGTATTACAGCCACTGGAGCTCTCTTTGTGCTTCTATTCAGTACAGTAACAGTTATAATATTGGTAAAACTAATTACCAAAGAAGTTCTTGGTTTGAATCATTGTTTTCATTTTAAAAAGTCGTGTTAATTTATAAATTCTAAGTACAACTCAAACTGAACTTATTAATATAAGACATTTATATCAATTTTGGTTTGCTAAAGAATATAATATAAACAACAATCACACACATAATTGATGTCATGCTATAATGTAAGACACCGAAGTTGAAATAAAGTGGCCAGAATAAGGAATCTGACTGGAGCTGCATTGGGTCGCTTATTTTTAACTAAACCGAATGTGCTTACTGGCTGAAACCATTGAGCTCCATTTACTATGTAGGTGACAGTTAGTGCGCACGTGACTGTGTGTGTGTATGTGGGTGAAAATTTGGTGCACCTGCTCCTCAAAGTAGCTACACACAGGTATCTGCACACATGCACTTTAGCACCGTATCTGTAAACTCACATAAACTCAAATCACACAACTTTCACAAAACAACTTTAAACTGCAAACTGCAACTTTAAACTGCAAACTTCCAAAAATAGGATCCATATATACACACACGCACGCACGCGCGCGCGCACACACACACACACACACACACACACACACACACACACACACACACACACACACACACACACACACACACACACACACACACACACACACAGCCTTGAATAAGATGCACTTACAAAGACTTTAAATTTACAAATGCACAAAATTTCATATATTTGTATGGTGCACAATTATAAATAAATATTTAAATAAATATGTCGAGGGGAGGGAGTTGCATATGCCTCTGCAAACATACATAACACACACAGGCGTGCACACACTTATCCAACATCTCTACACGTTGTGTGTGTGTGTGTGTTTAGTGTGCAGGGGATGCAGATTAATCTAGTGGGGTCGTTGGGATGACACTAATCCCTTCGCTGATTATCTAGAGCATAACATCACTCTAATCTGTTGGTGCGGGGGGTTAAGGAAGACAGACAAGGTTGGAGGGGGAAAACCCAGCATGTTCACATTTGGTTGTGATAAAAGTTAAGGTGGTTTTTCACACGCACACACACACACACGCACGCACACACACACACCAACGGTCAGTTTAGAGACTCCAATGAATTCAATATAAATGTCTTTGGAGTGTGTGAATCTTTGAGATATAGAGCAGCAGGGGAGAAACATGCACTCTCAGGATGAACTGCAAAGCAAAAACAGGACCAATGCAACAATAATCACAGCTCTAGCTGTTTTGTTTTGTGCAATCATTTCTAAATAATTAATGCTAATCACTTGACAATACCGTAATAATTCACCTCAAACATTAAATCCTATAAAAAACTTACTTTCAGTGGCTTTGAGAAAAGCTTTAAATGATGTAACATAGTTAGTTATGTCACCTTTAATGTGGACAGATTTAGTTTTTAAACCACACTAAATATAGTTTTATAAAATACTTTTTATTTTCAGTTTGTTGGACAAGTTTTTATATCAATGAGACGTTAGATTGTGCAGCCTCGTGGCAATTATACATTATATTATAGTAGACAATTACTGTAACCCAACTTGCAGTAAAATGTCTACTAAAGGTGGGATGATATATTGTGCAACAAGATATTGCAATATTAAAAGACATAGTGAGTATGAGTGGTATTGCAAGAGTGGTAGGAAGGTCAGATAATTATTCTTTTTTTTAATTGTTATTTAATAAACTAATTTTTTTTTGTCTTTATTTTCCTAAAAATATCATATCATCTCAATCCCATTATCGTGTATTTTATCATGAACCCATTTTTTGTTCATCTTGAACCTTTTAAAGCTAATTTCACTGAGTATCACAGAAACGTTTCCCCATGATGAGCACAAAGCTAAACCCCGCTTTCCATGAGGGCTAATATGGCACGATTACATTGTTTTTAGGACCATTGTGCATGAGTTGTTGTAGAAACTGCAAATGAAATGTAGAAATAGACATTTCTATAAAGCATTATGCCTATAACAATGACCTCTAGAGTCAATCCTGTGCAGTTAACGGTAAGAACCAATAACTTTCTGAACTCCTTCCTTTTTGCTGTGTTATGGGGGTGCCTGCAGTTATAGGGTTACATGTGCATCGTCTTCTCTCAATCTCTGTGTGATCGACAACCTTTGGGAGAATAAGTGCATGTAGTGCAAGTGCAATCCTACAGGTTGTTTTCTTGAAGAAACAGATGAAAAAACATTTTAAAGTGACACAAACCCCCAAAAACAGTTTTTAAACCTGTAGATAAGAAAATAAATAATAGATTTTCATAACAGAAAGAAATGGTCTGGTTCTTTATTCCGACAATGCCAGGCAGTAGTATAGATTTTACTATTATGTTCAAGCGTAAAAGGAATTTAGTTCTGCTTTTGTGCGCATTGTTCTGCTCTGTTTTTATTGATGTTGACCTTTGAAGTGTTAATAAAAATAAAATGTGTGTGTTAATATATTAGCAACACTCTATTTACATCTGCTAATATTTCCTGAAATACATGTAGGCTTCCCTACTCTAACACTTTCAATGTTTAATTATTATTAGCACTAAATTACATAATCTGTATGTTTATATATATATATATTAACCAGACAAGTTCACTTTGAAAGGATTTTCTTTAAGAAAAACAGTCAGAGGTAAAAGGAAGAGATGATATCATCTCAAAAAACCTGTGTGCGTGTGTGTGTGTGTGTGTGTGTGTATTCCATATGCCTGGCTGTCCCTCTCTCTTAGTGTTATCATTATCAAAGTAAATTGCACTTCCGTTGTGCCAGAGAAGAATACAATATTTCCATTCCTGACTCTGCGTCGTCGACACTCGGCTTCTGCGCATTCATAACATAATCACAATACTGTCACAATACATCCCACTCACTATGGATCATTCCAATGAAACACAATGGCTGGGAGACTCTAAAATGTAAAAAGTTTTGCTTTGTTGATTTCCATTGTCATATAGCTTTAAACAATGTTTACTCCTTGATCTCTTTGTTAACTAAAGGTGTTATACTGTCTGTCACATGGAAAGGAGAGAACGTAATCAGATAATCAATGCATCACAATACAGCACGTATTTACCTTCAGAGGGAAAACCACACATTTCCATGGATTCATAAAATGTGAAGGGTGGACATGTCCCGGTAAAACCAGACATGCATACGTAAGCTGTGTTAATGCTGTGATGCTAAAACTAGCATCCTTTGCTAACACAGGCCTCAGATCACATGTGATCACTTGATAGATGTCACTGTGCCACATGATGACAGAGAAACTACTTGGAGGTCACATTTGTTGTAAGATTGCAGAGTCAATGATGTTTTACAATCCCACTGTTCAGACACGTAGAATGACAGTTTAGTCCCGGACTCGGTCCAAATGCGCGGAGGACAGCTGATAAATTTATCACCTTGGATTGGCTTGGTTTGCATTCAAAGTACAACTTCTGATCCGCTCCAAACAGCCTCTGGTGCAGTTACATGAGCTAACCACTTGAGGGCGATGTTACTTGAGTAGAGACTTCTCTAGGAAGAAAAACAGAAACTCGAAGAAGAGACTCTCATCTATGGGTCAAAGTGAGCGCTTAAGAGTGCGTAGAAACGTTTGCCTTCTCTGTGTGTTCTTTCACAACATTCAACAATGGAACAGCAACAAGTTGCCGTGCTTTTGGTGGTTTTAAAGCCCTGTTGTTTACTGTTGCCAGCTCTACTGATCACCCACAATGCTGTGCACTCTACGTCATCGCCGATACTTGTTGTGTTTAATCCACAACGAGAGCAGTTGCGTTGCCGGCGCTCCTAATCGCTCTAAGGCTTCGATTGAAAATGCTCCGAGACCGACAGAAACAATCGCTCGAGAATTTGTCTGTTTGATCCTCTCTAGACTTTGTTTGCGTGTTCACACTGCCCAAATGAGGAGGACTATCTGAGCAAATGAGGAGCGTTTTAACTCCTCTAGGATCCGTCGGTGTGAATGCAACCTAAGAGCTAAACTGGACGGTACGTGCAGTATGTCCAGAGCCTGACAGGGGTCCATTGATAATGTTCTAGATAAGCAGCTACAGAAAAAGACTTAAGGAATAAATATCTGTGAAACTGATGTATTGCTTTAACTGACTGAACAATGAAGATGAGTGAGTACTTAAGGCTGAGGTACACTGTGCAATTTTTTCAATCGTTGTACGTTGTGCTCCAGCTCAAACTGTGCGACTCATGTACAGAGCTCATGATTCATGTTCTCACACTGTACGGACCGACATTCTGACACGATCTGACTGCTTACACTGTACGTCCATACACGACACGTCGGGGTCTTGTTTCTGGAAATGCAACGTACAAATTAGAAGAAGAAGAAGAATAAGAACACTGAAGTGTCGCCATTAAAAAGAAAAAGAACCCAGAAGTTGATAGACACTCTCAAATCTCAACAAAAAGAGCTTTAAAAAATTAAAAGACGGTGATGTGATCGACCAGGAGCTGACTGGACAGATGTGGGCAGTACAGTTCGTCAATTTTACAGCAGTCCTACGGTGTTCGCGCATGCACAGTGTGAGAGTTTAAGGTAAGCTGGTCCCTAGCACTGCTTCAACTGTGATACCCTCACGAGGACCGACTGGATTTCAAACGTGTTTGATTTCCTTACAACCTACGATTGCTGATTGAGAGCTGGTCGTGAGGCGTTCATCGCTTCTTGTGACCCCATGTATACTACACGATGCACGACACACGATTTAGCAGAGACTCGCACAATCCCACAAAATAGACGCACGAGTCAAAAATCGGCTCAAAATGGGCCAAACATTGCACAGTGTATGCCTGCCTTTAGTTACCTTGATCCCCTGTTGTGACATGTAGAGCCCTTGGTTTTGAGGACCTTATTCTTGTTATGTGATTCTGCTCTGTTGTTTTGTGCCAAACTGTCTTGTAAGTTTCCTTTGATAAGTTAATTAATCCCAACACAAACTGAAAAGCACAAACTGGGATCAGGAAAAGTGTAACTGATGTTGAGTGATGTTAAGTTTCTATGGGTGCTTTCACACCAGTATAGTCCAGGACTGGGGCCGAATGGGCGGAGAACAGCTAATTTTATCTCCTTGATTTGGCTGGCACATTTTGATCGGCTCCAAACAGCCTCTGATGCAGATGCATGAGCTAGTTGCTGGGGTGGGTCTCACCATTACTGGAGTAGTGACTTCCCTTTGCAGACAAACAGAAAGAGAAGAAGACGCTCTCACTAATTGGTCAAAGCGAGTGCATAAGAGCGCACAAATAATTCTGGAGCAGCAACAATTTGCCAAGCTTTTGATGATTTCGAAGTTTTGTTTCAGCAAATGATTCCAAAGTCTTTTGAAAGTGTTAACTCAGTCAGAAAATATAGGAACAAGAAGGAAAGGCAGAAAAAGAGCAGGTACACCTGGAGTCAAAAGGTGACATCTTCCATATTTGATGCATCCAATCATAGGTAATAAGGCTCTAAGCACTTGAGGCGTGTGTGTGTGTGTGTGTGTGTGTGAGTGAACAATTGATAAAAAGAGAGGCAGAAAGAGAGAGGAGGCAGATTATCTGTGTCAGTGGCCATTTGCTCACAACTGGCGCCACAATGAAGAGAGTCAAAGGCAAGGAGCATCATGGGTAAATGAGCACACGCTGCCAGGCATTTTTCCACACAGCGGGCAGAAAATGAGGGAGAGAGAGAGAGAGAGAAAGAGAGAAAGAGAGAGAGAGAGAGAGAGAAGAGAAAAATGGTCTGCCAAAAGACAACTTGTCTACATCGTATGCGTGTCTACGTACGCGTGGTTTACATGGACACACACGCACGCGCATACACACACACACACCCACACACACGCACACACACACACACACACACACACACACACACACACACACACACACACACACACACACACACACACACACACACACACACACACACACACACACACACACACACACACACACACACACACACACACACTGCCAGCATCTTACCTGTTAGCCTGGAGTTGGAGTACGGAGGTGAGAGACTATCATGTGAAGCCATATACTGAGATCCATCTGCATAGCTCTGTAGGACAAAAAAGAACATGAAGCTATTTTGGCTTTTCGTCATGCTACAGATGTCTAAGCAGTGGTCGACTGTTTTGCACGTAGTTTTTGAAGAAACGGTCAAAATATAACAGTTAATAAAAACATATTCATTGTTCAAAAGAAAATGTAAAAAAAAAAATCTCCATTCCCTTTATTTCAGTTTAAGGATTTGGATTGGTTTCCTTAATGCTCACTCACTGTTGTAAGAACAACCTGCTTCAATGCAGTTTTTTAACCAATTTATTTTACAACGACATCCAATCAAGGTTACGTTCCAGTGTTAAAACTATTCAGTTTTAAAACTCTCTTTTCTAATACTTTTAGATAAAGACGTAATGCAGGTCTCACAGATCAATAAATGAAAGAACAGTTGCTCGAGAAAAAGATGCAAAAGGTTGAATATTCTGCCCAAAAGTTTGCTTTGATCTCCACTGTAAATGCTCTCTTATTGACTTTGCCGGAGATGTTTCACACGTTGCATTGTGGGATGTGGAGTCCCGTAAACAAATGCATGGAAGTGTTTTTACGAGACATGCAGCAAGAAAGGTAATAATTACTCATTAGACTTAGTGTGTGATTGGATTTCAGACGCAGCAGCAGAAACAGAAAAATCACAGCCTCACAAATGGTTTTTAAAATTTGGTCTAATGAACTTAAGATGCTTTTAGACTGTGGGATGAAACTCTTCAAAGTGACAGTAAGCACAATCAATTGTGGGTTGATTATTACACCACTGAGCAGCACTAATATAATTTTTTATATTTAGATTTTTTTTTTTTTTTTTTTTTTTTTTATTTAAATCCAGTTTTAGGAGATCCCATACACCAGTAACAAGTAGTAGGATATGGTATTGTGAGTATTTTCACCAGCAGAGGTTCTGGAGTCTTACCTTGGAAGAACGACTTCCACTCGCCCATGTTGCTGTACTCGTCCTCTCCTCCATATCTGTATAAGAAATGGGTGGAGGTAGAAGGAGGGGGAGGGGTGAAAACAGGAGTAAATTTAAATTGTGGACAAAGCACACGATTGCAGAAAGAGTTCAAATAATTTAGACAATAATATTCTGCTATCAACGCTATATAATGACATTATTATAAACTCTTAAATTATGTATCACTAACTGCGTTAACAACCCAGAGCTGTATTATTATTATTTAAATCAATCAATTAATCAATCAATCCTTGACACTAGTGGTATTATAAACATGCTTGTAAAGACTATAAAACTCTGTACGATATTGCTTCACTGTGTCCATAAACAACAACACAGACATAAATCACTGCATTTCCATTTTACATGTCATTAAACATTATTGATTATGATTGTATGTCTAATATAGCGTCTAGAATGTAATGGTCCTTTAAGCTTTTTGCATATAGCACTAATCCCTCTGTTAGCATGCAGAGGTCAGAGGTGAGCTCATCATGGTGTGAGACTTCAGGTCAAATCAAGTGTGTCCTTTTCAGCAGAAATGACTTGTGGCCATATCAGATAGTGATTACAGGTGGAGAGGTATATAAGAAAAGCACACAGTCCAGAGCGCTTTATTCTTTTTTTTTTACATAATTTCTAAAATAGATAGTAATTTCATCCCTCTCTCCTCCCTTCTCCCTTGTCTCCCACCTGGGTGGGTCTGGGCTGGGGTCAGAATACGGGTGATAGGGGCTGACGCTTGCTCATGTGTCATGTCATGATAACTCTATACAGTATTTCTATATTTTGTGATAAGTTATTGTTGTATTTGGCGCTACATAAATAAAGTTTAATTAAATTGAATGAACAAATTATGAACGCAGATAGCGTTCAGCAATACCAGTAATTAATCAAAAAGAGCTGCACAACATAATGCAAACCAGAGAGGCTCAAAGTGGAAGAAAACGCTGAGTTGTTTTTCTTGCTTAAAGGCTAGAAAAAGGTAAAAGGAAAGCAGCACACACACTACTGTAGATGATATATAAGATGTGTGATATTATTGTTTTTTTTTTATACATAATCAGTGACAAAAAGTGTGTGACTGAGAAGTTAATAAAACATATGAGTATTATGACAGGAATTCAGCTGTTAAAAAGTGGAGCATTTAACGTCAGTGGAATTGGAAACACAAGCACACACACACACACACACACACACACGCTCTGCATTGTGTCACACAAATCTCTCTTCAATAGGCTCTCTTTTGTGTTGATCTGTGTACGTTGAGCAGCTTACATCTATTGTCGAGTCATTTAGAATGTAAGCTTATCCATGTGTGTGTGTGTTTATGTGTGCGCGCACGTGTGTGCTCGACTCAACACAGTCGAAATACTGGTTTGGTCACAGAAAACATCTGCTTTTACACCACAAGTACTCACTTATCCACTGGGTCCCATATGGGAGATATGGCAGCTATGAGCCCCCCCCCCTTTGTTACGGTCTTGGGCTTCAGCACTTGGATCCAATGAAATTATTTTTTTCTTTCAACTCTGACATCACTGTCCTCTCCCAAGTGGTGCCTCCCCTTCCTTTGTTTTCTTAGGGTTACTATCACTGGGTATCCAAAAGATGTGACCGGGTTATATAAATATTTTCACCTTGATATTAACCTCCAAAGCATGGAGCCATAAAGTACAACATAGACTTAAAGTTACTAGGGACGATAACTAACAATTTTTTAAAATTATAACTGACTTTCCTGGTGTTTTCATGAATGGAATGGAACAATGGCAGATGCTGATATTGGGCTTTCCATGAAAACCAAATACGGCCAAAATTGTCTTGCGGAGTTACGTAATGTCACGTGGAACACCATAAACAAGCCAGAACAAAAGTAGTGTCATTAAGCAAAACACTGCCTTCCTCATCTGGCGAAGCAATACAATAATTCAGTCAGAATGAAGTAAAAACACATCGAAATCAAAGTTTCAACTTCAACACCATCTTAGCTTTGATGTATGGGATTCCCAATCCCACAATTCAATGAGTGAAACATTTCTGAAGTTCAAGTCACATGACCTATTTGTTTGTAAAAAGAAAACCAATCTTACAAGCAGTAATTTCAGCCTTTTTTGTAAGAAATATATTTTATTTATCTATAAGGCAAACACTATATCTTTATCTGGTAAAAAAAATGTTGGTTATCGTCCCCAGCAGCTAAGGGACCTTCCAGCTTTATTGAGTTGGGCTTTGATGGCTTTGATGTCTTTTTGAGCTCCATTGTCAAAGCTTATCAGGCTACCAATAAACTCCTCTATTTTCTGTCCATTGATGAAAATTGTTGGGTCAGGAAGCAGATTGGTAAATGTCACTTCTATTTTCTTGGTGTTTTGATGGCATAGTTGGAGGGAATGTTGGTCTTTGTCTCAACATGGCTTCTGTTTGAAAAAAGGACTGCTAGGTCATTTGCATAGTCAAGGTCTTTAAGATGTGGAAACATGTTCCACTTGATAACACGTGGGTGATCAGTTAATGTTTGGTGCATCACCAAGTTGATGGTATTGAGGAACAAAATTAAAGACACCCTTTTCTAAGATCAGACATCTAACCATTCTGTTACATTGTTGTCCAGAATGACGCTGCATTCAAAGTGTTTGTAAAATTTCCCAATAAGGATGACAATCTCGTTGGGAATGCCATATGACCATAGGATCTTCCAGAGTTTTGAACACTGTCAGATGCCTTTTTGAAGTCTACAAAGTTTATGCAGAGGGACACATTCCATTCCAGGCACTGCTCTATGATATTGCAAACAGCAAATATTTGGTCAGTACAGCCTTTGCCTTTATGAAAAGCTGCCTAGTCTTTGGATGGAGATTTCCATCTACTGCTGAGTCAATTTGTTTGAGTAGGATCCTGCAGAATATTTCACTGGTGATTGAGAGAAGTGGTATTCCTCTTCACCACAAATCCCTGCATCACAAAGTTCGGCTAAATTTTGGTCAATATAACACTCAAAAGAACAAAAGCCATAATAAATTGATTTTTAAGGAAAATTAATGATTTGAAATGAAATGTAACTCATTGGAGAATTTGACAATTGCATACAAAAACAAGCAAAATCTGCATGATAACACCGTTTGTTTAGCTCTCTTTATGAAAATATATTTCAGACATTCCTTTTACTCAAATTATATATAGATGAACATCATTTTAAAAATATTAATATGCAACAGCTATCATATCCTCATTAGACTTGATCTTTAACTGCTGTAACACATTAATTACATATTCTGTACTTTAATGACTAGAGACTCATTTAGGGCTCTATTTTCCCATGCACATAAATCGAAAAAGCCATGCTGCGGCACTGTTTTGGGCTGTGCACTATTCTCCCCCAGTACTTAAATCAGTCGCTGCGCACCTTCATCCCAGTTACGCACTGTGGGTGGAGTGGTCCTGTAATGTGGGTGTTCCCATTCAAATCTGGCTTTACGTGCATTATCCGGTGTGCGTAAGTCCTATTCCTCTTACGCGCTTCTAACGATGGAATAAGTGCAGCGCCCCGATAAGGTGAAACATTATATTGCACTAGAAATATGAACTTAGTTACATTTGAAGCCACACGGACTCGTGCGTCACGCAGCAGCAGCTGTGATCACTCAGCTGCTGCTGCGTGATTAATTCAAACTGACAGACGCAGACTTCTGTCCACGTTGGTCACAGTGATTCAACTTTTTTCATACTATGTCCAATGTAAAGTCACAGTTTGATCCACTACAGAGTGAAACAAGCTGTCATATGTGGATGAGGATGGACCACAAACTGTTCCCACACATATTTTAATAAGGCTCAGCTCAGGTCGCTTTTAACAATTTATATTTAAAACTGTGTGTTATGGAAGCCAATAGTTCTGTTTCACTGCAAACATCCCTCTGAATTAAAGCAGGATGCTCTGAGGCCGGGTTATTTCCTCCTATCTCCAGCATCTAACTCGATCACGCCTTTACAGCGATGATGATGATGATGATGATGATGATGATGATGATGATGATGAAGATGATAATGATGAAGGTGATGATGATCAAGGAAAGAAATTTTAATTGTGACTCGGACAGAAGAATGCGGCCGATCCTCAGTCACACTGCAATAATCTGATCAATAATCTGATCTGTTTTCAATTAAAAGTGAACTTTATCATTTTCACAGATTTCAATGACATTTACAAGCATTGGGAAAACTCCATGTTTTGTGATTTCTCGACAGACCAAAATAATGAAATCACCGCCTCCTTTCCTTCAGCCCGCCTTCATTCACAGACTACACGGTTTTTCTCTACTTACATGCGGTGGGCGTGTCAGGAACCTGGACCGGAGAATATGAGCAGGAGAGAAGTGCGTAACTGTAGACGTGCAAAAAAGCACTTAAGTCCAGACGGGAGAATAGACCCTTTTATGCATAGCACAAGCACAACACATGTTCAGGCTAAACAAAACAAGTCACTACGTATTATATAGAAGTTGGAGAGGGGGGAAATTAAATCTTGTCTTGTTTATTTGACAATACATTTTCATTTTAAACACAGTTTTGTGTTGTGTTTTTGTGCAGCTCGGAACATTACAATGAGACAATACTAGAGAATATAAACAGCTGTTTTATTGCAGAACTCACTCGTAACTTTTCAGATATTTAAAAACATGTACACTTAAGATGAATGGATTTAAAAACAGAGAATCAATGAATACAATAAAACTTGTCTGTATTAGCTATTTGTTTACATGAACATGAGTGAAAAACTTAAATATTAGAATAAAATCATAAAAGCCAAAGCTGTTTCAGGGATTTTGGAATTAATTTATTTTTATTTAAAATTGTGAAAGCTGAACTTTCCAAGACTTTTCCGTAAGCTCATACCACAGAGGTAATGTATTGGAAGAAACTTTTAAAGTGTGCTTTAGATTGCATGAGTGGAAAGTGAAGATGCCAAAGAACAAGAATGAGGAGCACACATTAAAAAGCATCCAGTACCGCCACCAGGAGGGGATTGGATGAGAAGGAGGAAGAAAAGATGGAGGGAAGGAAAATAGAAGTTGGTGTGAAGGAGTTGAAAGATGTGAAGGAGGGAGATGGAGGAGAGAAGGAGGCATCCATGTGTCCTGCACCTGATAAGGCCTTCGATTGAGGGCTATAAATTACACCAGGGGAGGGGACAACACACACACACACACATATACACGCGCACACAGACACACACACATATACACACGCACACAGACACACACACACACATGCACGCACACACACACACACACACACACACACACATACGTGCGCACACAGACACACAGACACACACACACACAGACACAAAGAGTACAGTGCAGGTTATCTATCATCAGTTAATGAACTTAGACTGACAGACAGCTCCATATCTCTCACACTGATCCTATTAAGACTTGCCTGACATAAAACAGACTCCTATTAATACAGTTAGCCTCTTGTGCTTGTGTGTGTGTATATTCATATGTAAGTGATTACAAGTAAAGCCCAGAGACTTTACCAATAAACCTCTTTGTGCTTTCAAATATAGAGTAGCTTAACAAGTGTGTGTGTGTGTGTGTGTGTGTGTGTGTGTGTGTGTGTGTGTGTGTGTGTGTGTGTGTGTGTGTGTGCGTGTGTGTGTGTGTGTGTGTGTGTGTGTGTGTGTGTGAGGTGAATAATTCCTACTCTCTCCATGACTGGAGTATAATACAATTTTCTACTACTGTTAGTCTTGAACTTTTACAGTAATTGCAGGTTATCGGCAGGTGTCTGAGAGCCAGTGAAGTTTAGATATTTAGTTTGATCAGAGATGAGATGAACACCATTCATTCATGCTCTGCAGTTGTTGCTGACTTTGCACTCATCTCTACTAAACCTGCACCTCATCGTCATTCCTGCTCATGCTTTTATTGTGAAAAATGCTTTGAAAATGATCCCTATCCTTACAAAATGCAGAGGGCAGAGCACATGTGCACAAACAGCTTCTACCATTCATACGAGTCCTAGCTTACATCATTTGTACAAACATGTAAATGAATTTAATGAAACCATGTTGACACCTGAGCACTAACGCACACACAAGTGATGATTGCAAGAAATGATCACTGATTGACAGAAATGAGGACAGTGGTCGTGCTGTGAGAAGATCAAGCTTGTGTTTGTGTGTGTTATTGTGTGTGTGCACACCTGTGTGAACTCTATAGCCCCACTGTTCTCATATGCTCACCAACGAAACACTATAATTAACTGACGACCCGCCCCAACCCCAATATACATGCATGTGTAATAATGTGTAGCACTCAGCCTGGCATCAGAATGAATGGGATTTTTCATCCATTAAATAAAACACATTTATTGTATAAGAATTCACTGGGCATTCACTTAAATATATTAAAATAATTTGAAAAAATAATATTAATTTAATTTAATTAAAAAAAATGTAATAAATCATATTAAAATCACTAAATAAATAAAGTAAGTAATAGTAGATATGGGACCTATTAAAATCGGGATAAACATTATCAGGAACCAGATGATAGACCAGTGAGTCTGATGTAAAGATCTGTGCACTTCCTGCAGTCTGTCCAACAAAATAACCTTTGTTTTGTTCATACAAATATGTATATGGTCACAGTAAAATAATATTTAGGGTTTTGGTTGTTTCAAAGTACTTAATATGACTATAATGCACCCTGGACTTCAAAGGCGAAATTAATTACATTTAAAATGAACATTTAATCTCTAGTGCTAGCATTTTAGATACTTTTATTGATACAGTCACTGTTCTTTGAGTGATTCAGTTTTACAAAATGTACTCCTAATTATTGTTAAAAAAAAAAAAGGAAATTTGCAAAGATGAGCTCAACGTACACAAACAAGCAGGACGTTAACAAAAAAGCAGATTTTAGTATATGAATGTCAATTTCTGAAAAGATAATTACTATTGATGATAACTTCCACATAGCAGGTCATTCAGCCAAAAGATTCATTTGAACAAATGTACATGCAGTAAAAGTAAGATGGTTAATTCTCAGCACAGATAGTCTAGAAACCCAAAGGTGGTCAATAAAGTATTTTGTTAACCATTGTGAACTTAATAGACAAGGCTTTTGTACCGGTAACTGATCTCACCCTTTGATTTACATAATCAGTAACAAAATCAATTCTACGTGCAGTTTCCTGTAGGCAAAACATTATCATATACAATAAATGAGGCAATGTAATCTTCATAAAAACATCTATTAATCATCACAAAGTGTGGAAACATGCACATAAAACACAAAAACAACCTAATGTTCCAAAGAATTATTACATCATGGTGCTGCTAGTATACACTTAGAGCCTAGAGTCAGACCGTTTAACAAAACAACCTCCATTGATCTTCTCCCGCTTAACCATGGTCGTGTCACGGGGGCAGCATCCTTAGCAGAGAGGCCCAGAATTCCCTCCCCCGTGCCAGTTTGTCCATGTTTCCCCTGGGGGATCCCAAGGTGTTCCCAAGCCAGCCGAGAGACATACTCTTTCCAGCATGTCCTGGGTCTTCCTCGGGGTCTCCTACCGGTGAAACCTCACCATGGAGGCGTCCGAGAGGCATCCTAAACATGTGCCCGAGCCGCCTCATCTGGTTCTTTCCAATGCTGAGAAGCAACTCCCGGATGACTGAGCTTCTCAACCTATCTCTAAAGGTGCGTTTACACCGAACGTGACTGAAGCGACGACAGTCGCTTAAATCACCTGTGATGAGTCACTTGAACATTGTCTTGCTTTGTGGTCACTCCATCACTTCAGCGCTCCAGAGACGTGACGAAAGGGCAATAGTGTGTGTGCAGAGCCGGAGACAGCGCTGGGAGGGCTGCTGCATCGAGAGGGCTGATCATTTCTTCTCCGGCCATACATTTACAACACTTATTATAGACAGTGCCGCTTGTACGGTTTAAATTATCAACGTACGGAGTTACTGAAGGATGAGTTCACTCTGAATACACTAGAATGTAAGCTTATTCAAGAAGTATGCCACTTTTATGTTGTCCCGGTAAGTTGAGGGCTGCAGCCTCGGCTCTCGTGGAGTTTTTGCTTAAAGTCGCTTGAAAAGTTCAAATTTTTCAACTTTGCGCTGGAATCACACAAGTTTATTTATTTATTTATTTATTTATTCAGTTTATTTCCGACATGGTTACATTCACTTTTTTTTCTTTTTTTTTTTTTTTTTTTTTTTTTTTGTGTCACTTGTATTGAGGTCGCTTGACGTCGCGTCATTTACACTGAATTTGGATGCAATCTAGTCGCCAGAGTCACTTCAGTGCGTTAAGCATGAATGGTGCATTCACGCTTAATGGAGAGTTCAGCCATTCTATGAAGGAAGCTTGTCAGATTACATCTCCATATCTTTAAAGCTGCTTAAACCGTCCGACACCCAATCTCTCTCTCTCTCTCTACATCCCTTCATCTTTCCTGCTTGTTGTTCTTTCGGTCACAAACCAAAGCTCATGACCATAGGTCAGGGTAGGAACAAAGATCAACTAGTTATCCAGAGCTTTGCCTTAAACTAAGTTGAAAAGAAACTATTTTATGTGTTTAAAAAAAATAAAAAGGCAAAAAAAAAACACCTGAAAAATTTAGCCTAATGTAGCTTTACATGAATTTAGAATTTATTTCAGCAGTCATCCTTCAGTGTGGCAGAATAGAGAGCGTGTGTATTTACAGCAGCATCTTAGATCACCTCACCGTTCAAATCCACAAATGATCCTATGAGTTCTCTGATAGGCTGCTGCTGAGCGCAACAGGGTCATCAAAACTCACCAAATGCAGAATCAACTTTTAGCAACCCAATTGACAGGTTAGTGGATTTGCTGCTTGTTACGGGGCTATAAAGTAGGCAAGCCTGAGGGTCATGTGACTCAAAAAGGCAAGACCACTATGTGGCGAAAAACTCAATTTCTGGCAAAAAAATATACGCTTTAAACTACATTTACTCAGTCATACACAGGGCGTATAAGTAGTTGGAGCCCACTTTTTAGGCCGGGCTACCAGACTCAAAACGCCACTCACTTTGTTGCTGTTATTCTTGTTGTTGTTGTGTACACTAGTTAAAAACGCTGCTCCACTGTTACTCGTGAACGGATTGGGCTGGAATTTGGTCGGTATAATCTATGGATGTGTACGCATCATCACTCGGAGCCCGATTTTCAATTTGGGTTCCAGTCTATTTGTCATTTTTTGCGAGTCAAATATAACGACGATTGGTGGTACCGAATCATTGGCACATACCAATATATAAATGGGGCCCATTATCCTGTAAATGACTACTCCTCCGTTAGTTCTCATTAGATCGGAATGCAGTTTGGTATGAATACTCTACGAATGAATATGATGAGACGCTCGGAGCCCTTTTTTTGAAATGGGGCCCGGGGGCCCACCCCCCCTTTCCAGTTATTTCCAAATTTATGGGAACATAGTCGTGTGATATATCATTTGAAAGTTAATTCAACGTAGATTACGATTATGCCTCGTACAATTTGATTAGGGGCCCGAGGGACCCTGTACCCCACCGCCTATTTTTTTTGGCAATTTCCATTGAAGTTGTTTTCTCATTTATTTGTGTCAAATAATGTGACAGCTGATGGTACCGAATCATTAACACATACCAATATATGAATGGGGCCCATTACTCCGTATGTGCCACGGGGTGCCAGGGGCCCCTTGGGGGCCACATTTTTCAAATGACCACCAATGCTCGTTCAATCGGGCTGTAATGAATGTTGTATGAGTGGATGTCAAGAGCCTCTGGGAGTCCTTTTTTTACTCGATGGAACCGACTCATTTGACTGAATTATCGGGAACGTGGTAAGTGCTATTGGATACGGGCCCGGCCGTAGTTCATTCGAAATACTTTCTTTAGAAGAACTCTAGTGGCGTCCTCACACATAAAGGATGTTTTAATATTCTGCTTTAGTTTCACAGGCTTCAGTGCTTCACAAAATAGCATCAGTCCACGCTTTTCCTCATTACTTTTATTCACAAAGCCTTTGCCTGACAAAGTTGGGTTCAAATTGTGCAACATAGCACTTTTAGGTGGGTGTTTATCGTAACTTTAAAATATAGATTGGCTGAGGGTCTTTTGCTTTTGCTGACCACTGAAACGGGGCAGCCTAAAACACACTCCGAGACTTGTTGCCCAATTCTTAGTCGATAACAAACCAAGGATCTCACATTTGGTGTTGTTAGCCCCCTAATAATAATAATGATAACATTTGTAACTGATTAATTGTTTTTGTGGATACAGGTATTAGTTCTGGCGCTGTCTTCTCTTCAGTTGACGGTAACATAAACACGGATGATGATGAAAGTTTACACTTTAGTCATCCAAACAGCTCTAAGCTGTGTCCTGTTTATAGCTGCTCGGAAATGCGCCATGCATTCACAACTCTTTTTCTTTTATCTAAATACTGGGATGAGCGTGTCTGTTGCAAATTGATGAAACAGGAAGGAAAAGACATCAGCTTCAGAAGAAAAAATTAAATGTGAAGAAGACAGATTGGAAATTAACAGAAGGAAAGAGTTCATTAAAAAAGGATCTTTGTTGTCAAAAACAGATTTCATTTAACTTCTACAGTACATATTGTCAAAAGGAAGATTGTTTTTCTTTCACTGAGCTGCATTTAGATAAACACTGTCGATTTACACACACGAACGAACGGGCGCAAGCGCACACACACACACACACACACACACACACACACACACACACACACACACACACACACACACACACTAAGAATTAAGAGTCAGATTACATCTCCATATCTTTAAAGCTGCTTAAACCGTCTAAAACCCACAATCTCTCTCTCTCTCCATCCCTTTCTCTTTCCTGCTTCTAAACAAGCACAGGAAGTGATGTAATAGCAACACCGGGAAGTGGACCACATCCTGTTTTGTTCTATGACTCACTTAGTTTCTCCTTGCCTCCTGAGCTGCCTTTTTTGGCTCTCATTTCTCATCTACTGTACTTTATTTCACACATTTGTTTATTTAAGCTTTCATTCAATTTTACCAGCTTTCCATTGCCACCAAGTTAAGTGCTGCTGTTTTTCAATTTCATGTCTGTTTTTACTTTCACAACTAGTTCAAAATACAGAGTTTTGAAGGTCCTGTTGCTAATGGACATTATTCTACAAAAGCAGGTAATTTAGTCTGAACCATGAGACCCAAAGCTTGAAGGAAAAAAAGGAGTAGACTATCTTTTCATTTCCATGGACAGAACTGTGATAGAGACATTTGTTTTGGAGGTAAGGATGATGTCCCAAACTATTCACAGGTAGTTCCCATATGTAACAAAAATGACCAAATAACATAAAATACATTAAACTATTTCAAAATATAACTAAGAATCACTGAAAGGATAGACACCACTCCCGGTGGTAGAGGTTCTTGAAAACTGCTGAATTTAGTAAGAAGAATTTCCAAACTACTTACAAAAAATGAATTTTGAATGATTAATTATATTTGTGAGATGTGAAGTATTGTGAACAACATAGAAATCTCTTTAACATCTATTTAATGCCACTGTACCAACTTTTAGACATTACTCAATATAATAGTAGGTTACATATAAAAAAAATAAAAAATACAACGTAAAAAATTACTATATGATAAAACACTCAACATGAATATGTATTTCAAAATCTGATTGGCTGAAGTCTGATTTTTTTAATAAAATTCTGGTGGTTTCTGTATTACAGAAAGCACTGCAACCACTACAAAGATCACACAACTGTTTTAAAGCCTTGCCAACTACTTGAAAAACATAATTTGAAAAAGGAAGTTAATTAATCAATTGGGGATGTAGTTGAGTGGTAAAAAGAATAAACCTCCTTAACCCCACCAACATACAGCAGATTTTATTGAAGGACCAGGGCAGGAAAACCTAAAGAGGAGTATTCTAATCTCAGAAGCACAACTCACCAATGCAGCAAAGCAAGTCTGTGGCATAAGACCACCAGAGTTGGAAGAGATCTATCCTGGGTATCTAAAATCTTAGGGCTTTCATGGCTGACGTGTATCTGAAACATTGTGTGGAAATTGGAGCCTGTGTCTGTGGAGCGTCTCCTTCTCTAAGAAAGGCAAGAAGAGGGTTATTTTCCAACAATCGGGAGTCAACACTCCTCATGCTCCCTGGTCCCAGTAAACACTGTTCTAAGCACCTAAAAAAGAGGGTCCAGTCAATCGTCAAAGCTCAGATTATGGAGGAAAAATACTGTTTTTGTCCTGGCTGTGGAATGTTAGTGAGCTCTCAAATGTTACCCTGTTTGCTAAACAAGTCCATATAAGTTTTGTGGATTTAGAGAAGGCTCACAATCGTCTCATACTCCCATTGAGGGGCACTCTGAAAGTTTGGGGAAGATGGTCTCTTGCTCATCACCACTGGGTTCCTGTATTCAACCTGATGGTCCACTCAGCCAGCTATAATATTAGTGCTCAACCAAATAATTGTGATGAAGAGAAATAGTTCAACCAGAAGGCAAAGATCTTCAGTTACAGGTCAATCCACTTTACAATACTCACTTATGGTCATCTGCTTTGTGAATAAGTCATCAAAATATTTTTGTCCCTTGGAAGGCTTAGCACAGCCTGTCTGTTTTTCTGTGTCCTGCCTTCAAAAAGGCTGGATGGTAAGCAGGTTCACTCTGTCTATCAGTCTCAGCACCTGGGCACATTTTTTTCATAGTGGAATGAACAAAATCAACTCTATTGCCAGTCATACAGTGTCTTTATCTCTGTGGGGGGAGGCGTGGCGGCATTGTAACGTGAGGCACGGCTAGTTTGTATGAGCACAGAAAGGTGCGCTAAGTTAAATGTAGCTTCCCCGGCCAGCTGTGGCCATGAAGCTGCGTGAACACCCGCAAGCCTTTGCCGTGTTTCTTCGTGAATCAGGTGCTCACGTAGCTTCAAGGTTGCATCTTCGCAAATAAGTTGGAGATTTACAATGGTGAAACACATATAAAGGTTGATTGCATTCAATAGGGTGTACTTGCATTATCATGATATATCATCAGAGAAGGAAGGCATGTTTGTAGGCAGAGAGAGAAAAGGGAAGAGTCTTGGACGGAGAGTAGGGACTATAAATGTTGGGATACTTGGTTGACATAATGCAGAGGAGGAAGGTGGATATTTTATGTGTCCAGGAGACCAGGTGGAAATGTAACAAGTCTAGGAACTTAGGAGTAGGGTTCAAGATGTTTTATCATGGTGTGGATAGGAAGAGAAATGGAGTTGAGTTATATTGAAAGAAGAGTTTGTTTGGAATGTTCTGTAGGTGAAAAGAGAGTCAGACAGAGTGATTGAAGGTGTGATGCTCAATGTTGTTAGTGGTTATACCCCACAGGTAGGATGAGAGCTATAAAGAGAAGAAGGAATTCTGATATGAGTTGGATGAAGTAACGCTAAGTACCTCCAGAGATGAGAGAGTGGTGGACATTGGTGCAGGTAACAAAGGTGATGAGCAGGTGATTTGTAGGTTTGATATTGGTGGTATATTTTGCAAAAAGGATAGAAATGGCTGTAGTGAAAACTTTCTTCTAGAAGATACAAAAACACAGGGTGACCTACAAGAGGGGAGGTAGGAGCACACAGGTAGACTACATCTTATATAGATGATGTAATCTGAAGGAGATCAGTAACTGCAATGTCGTGGTAGGTGAGAGCTCTGGTGGTGAGTAAGATGAAGAGAACAAAGGCAGAGAAGAGCATAAAGTGGTGGAAACTGAAAAAGGAAGAGAGTTGTGTGGTTTTCAGGGAAGAGTTGAGACAGGCTCCGGGTGGTCAAGAGGTACTTCCAGATGACTGGACAACTACTGTGTCATCTTCAGGGAAAGCAGGTAATAAGACTTGGTGGTGGAATGAGTAAGCATATAGAGAAAGAAGTTGGCTAAAAAGAAGTGGGACACTGAGAGATGAAGAGAGTAGAAAGGAGTACACGATGCAGCGTAAGGTGAAGGTAGAGGTGGCAAAGGCCAAACAAAAGGCACATAATGACTTGTATTCTAAGTTAGATAGTAAGGAGGGAGTGACTGATTTATACAGGTTGGTGAGGCAGAGAGAAAGAGATGGGAAGGACATGATGCAGGTTAGGGTGATTAAGGATAGAGATGGTAGAGGCCAGAGGTGTGACGGGAAGATAGAAAGAGTGTTTTGAGATGATGATTGATGAATGAGGAAAATGAGAGAGAACAAAGAGAAGGAAAGGTGACTGTTGTGGAGCAAGACGTAGGCTGAAGTGAGGGAGGCATTGTGAAGGATGAAGAGTGGAAAGGGATGTTGGTCCTGATCATATACTTTGGGAGGTTTGGAAGTGTTTATGAGGTGGCAGTAGAGTTTTTGACAAGGTTATTCAACAAGGATTTAGACTGTGAGAGGATGCCTGAGTAATGAAGGAGAAGTTTGCTGGTGCCCATTTTGAAGAACAAGGGAATCGTGCAGAGTTGATAAAGTGAATGAGTCATTCAATTAAGTTATGGAAAAGAGTAGTGGAAGCTAGACTAAAAGCAGAAGTGAGCATTCGTGAGCAGCAGTATGGTTTCATGCCCAGAAAGAGTAGAACAGATATAGTGTTTGCTTTGAGGATGTTGACAGAGAAGTACAGAGAAAGTCAGAGGGAGCAGCATTGTGTCTTTGTAAATCTAGAGAAAGCTTATGACACAGTGCTCAGAGAGGAGCTGTGGTATTGTATGAGGATGTCTAGAGTGGCAGATATGTACAGTATGTTAAAGTGAAGTAGGACATGTATGACAGCTGTAGGACAGTAGTGAGGTGTGCTGTGCTGTAGGTGGGTCAGAGGAGTTTAAGGTGGAGGTAGAATTGCATCAAGGATCAGCGCTGAGCCCCAACTTGTTCACTATCTCTTGATAGAGCTTGCAATCCAAATTCACTACAGGTACCCTTTAAATTTATTAAAAGATTCAATGATTCAGGAGTAATGCAAACTCATGAGGTTCAAATCTCACTTAAATTAGGTATACTGGAAGACATTTCTTGAGATTTAACATGGCTTAGGAAATCTGTCTACACTGCACCTTTCATAAATTAAGTCATGTGAACCACGTGTTAGATGTGTGATGACAGATGTATGGTTCTCTACATCTAAAACGTTAGCTAGACGGAGGAAATCAGGGTTCAGAAGGTTAATGGCCAACATTTCATTTATACCTTATAGCTTTAGGTGCGCTCTCACACACACACACACACACACACACACACACACACACACACACACACACACACACACACACACACACACACAGGCCATTGTTTCCTGTCATCAGACAGCGGAGCTTTTCTATAATTAGAACATCTGGACCAAAGTATGTTTAGTGCCAGTGCCCTCAGAGACACTTTTTGCACGCACGCACGCACGCGCACACACACGCACACGCACACGCACACACACACACACCTGCTGCCGGCCCATACTGCAGTCACTACAAGTGGTAAAGTAACTGTAAAATGTTTTACATTTCTGTCACTTTTGTCTTGGTAGTTTTTTTCTACAGTTTGGTCTTTTAAAAGAACATTAAAGCCAAAAAAACAAACAACAGCTTGGAGAACTAATGGCATGCAAAATGAAGAGAGAGAATAGTTTGTTGTAGATAGAGAGAAAGAATTGGAGGAAGGGAGGGAAGGAGGGCGGGGAAAAATGCTAGCAAGTTTAAACACGGCTTTCTTCAATGAGGCATCTTTTAAAGGCAGCCGAGCTTCAGAGCGTACAGATGTCTTTCAAAAATGAGAGATTAATATTGATAATAAGAAAGGGCGTTCCTTTTGGCTTTTTGGTGTTTTGTTTTCTTAATATGATGGAGGAAGAATAAGCAATAATGCAATAATAAAGCATAATGCATGCGATCACTTTGACAAACCCCTTCATCTCTCCACGCAGGACCATGTGAAGTTGAGCCAACTGTGGCTTAGATCTTTACACACCATCACAACCAAAGGAATAAAGGGAAAGTCACAAACAATAAAATCTGTTTAAAAAAGTGGTCGGATACAGAAAAAAAAAAATCTGCCGAGTTAGCAAAACTTTTTAAAGGACAACAATGTTAGCCTAGATGAAGGCATGATGCCAGAGGCTGACTGGAAGCTATGTGTTATGAAGAAGTTAGAAAGTAAAACAACAACAAGCACAGCTTATTGAAGTGATAGCTGCTTTAATAGACAGGAACAGTTGGTGTTTCAATAGCTAATAAGAGTCAATGAGGAGAGTTTTAAAGAAACCCCTTTAGCAAGCTCTAAAACATCAACAAACTGAAAGACTGTTGTACACTGGATACAGGTTTTATCTTTCATTTCCCAAACAAGTATATAAATGTCATATTTGTACTATTTACAGCTAGCTGTACCATTAACTTGTTTATTAAAAAAAATCATTCATTTTAAAAGATGTTGTCAGAGACAAAGCTTCACACTCGTCCTTAATCTCATGGACATACCTTGTCTTAGGGCTGGGCGATATATCGAATATACTCGATATATCGCAGCTTGTAGTCTGTGCGGTGTTGAAAATGACCATACCGTTAAACTCGCGGACTTTTTTTTTTTTTTTTTTTTTTTTGAAATGTCATCTTAATGACAACATGCACAAAAGGGCACTATTTGTTTTAAAATATTGTAGTGGTATTATGTACAAAAAGTGCACTTTAATTTTGTGTTTTGAAATGCCATGTGAGTTGCATCCTGCACTAATGTCTTGTTTTGAAATGTCTCTGTGACAATTTTGCACAGAACGTGCACTTTCTGTTGACAATTTTATGTTTGAGCCACTCACTGTTTAATAAATACAGTTATGTCAACTTTGACTTAGTTGTGATATCCCCTTTTTTGCTTGAAAGTTTAAAATTGGCATATATTAATGCAGTATGATCAAGAATGTTTTAATGTAGACATATAGAATCATCATACTGGTGTGATTTTGTGCATCAAAGTGTTAATTCAAGGGTAATGCAAAATATCGAGATATATATCGTGTATCGTGACATGGCCTAAAAATATCGCGGTATTTATAAAAGGCCATATCGCCCAGCCCTACCTTGTCTTTCTATCGAAAGAAAAAAGAAGAATGAGCTTCTCACCTATTACAAGGACACAGCTCACTAACAATCGATGGTGATAGCTTCGCTCACTGCTACTTTTACTCATTTCTAAAGTGATTTCTGCTAGTAGTGGGACGAGATATTGACGGCGTTGTGTTGCGTTTTGTTGTTCAGCGTTCACAATCACTGAATATTATTTGCTGATTTTGCTCATTCCTCACTTGCTGCTGGAGCGAAGGGAACAAATATGATTGCGTGCTTCAGTCAGGTCTGCGCTCCACTGGTCTGCAATGCTGTAACAGACTGGGTTCTATGTTCTGGTTATGTTCCACTTGTGTGTATTCAGTGATTAACTGATGCTGAGATTTCCCATGGCCGAGAAGGCATCATGGTTACGTGCAGCTTTCTCTGCAAATGTGTGTCTTTGTTTACATGAGTGTTGATTGGCTGGGAGGCTGGGAGGCTGGGAAAAGGGCGGGCGTAAGCGGGAAAAAGACTACTGTACAATTCTGTTCCCACGGTAGTGTGAGTGTATGACGGTGTAAGATGGTTGTTTATGTGCTTGATTTTTTATTTTTGGTGTGTTACAACGACCTCCAATAAAGTCTGTAAAACTGTGATAATGGCTCCAGTCACGTCATTACAATACCTTTTGGGCAGTGCTGCGGTGCGTGTGTGCGCGCCTCCCCTCCCCCCTAGCCATGCGAGGCACCGCGCTATAAGCTACCGGCAGCAATACGTTCAATAAAATAATAATTTACGTAGGGTTTGCTTTGGGCTCGGGCCGACAATTTAAGTTACTGGGTCGGGCTTTATGCCAGCGGGCAAGGGTCGGGTCAGGGTTGATTTTTTGGGCCTTTTTTTGGAGCTGCTCAAGGTTCAGTGTCTTGCCCAAAGACCCGTCGACACATAGACAGCCTGGTATAGCCTTTGAATCGCACCACCAACTTCTCGATTAGAAGACAACCCCTCTACCACATGTTACTATATACTATAAGTACAATTACATTGCTTTTGCTTTTTTACCATACTGACACAAGTGATATCTCACATCTCAATCTCAATTTGGGCAGAAGCCTGGACAGACTTCACGGTCTGAGTTATACCACCGCAGTTCAACACGCTCTTCGTATTGTACCCTATGAAGCTGTAGCAGATGCCAGTGAAAGAGTCATGATCGAACCTTTAGTAAAACAATGTAACACTGACACATTAGCATTCTAGTGTTTTTTGTATTATATACAGTATATATAATATCATATTATATTGTAAGTGATGTTCATTCATATAATTTTAGGACCTCATATTGAATGTCCATGACGGGACTGAACAAACTCTTGACACTAGTCACCGACAGCTGGTTAACAATGAAGCCTTAATACAGTGTTCAGACAGCCAGGCAGCAGTTTGAAGAAGTCAAACTCAGTCCCTGGGTAGAATCCTGTTTGACAATTCAATTAAGGCAAATCTCTCCAGGAGGTTCTTGTGCTTTTTTCTTGTTTCTTGTGTTTAGTAGGTAGTCACCAGCTAGCTTTAAGCTAATGCAAGCATAGTGATGAGGAAGCTTAGTCATAAAAAGATGATATAATACTAAAAGAGAGCAGGGAAAAGATAAGTAAAGATACGTAACGATAAGATAATTAAGATGAAATGAGATGTGAACTGTTAAAAAATTCTGGAACCATAAAACAAACCGCACACACAAAACCTTTGTGTTATAACTAGCAGAGGATATTTTATTGACCCAGTCTTGACTCCTTAGAATAAGCTTTTCTTCCAGATTGTAAACCTAAGCACCATAAAAACTGTCGGCATCTCAGCAGATCCACTGGAGCTAAGAGCTAATTCTGCGCTCTCAGCGAACTGGGATGTTTCCTTGTTGAGATAATGAACATTTTCAATGCATTACTGTTCTGATTCCTGCCGTCTGAGACACAAAAAACACATCCCAGCATTTAATTCCCTCACAACAGAAATAAAAAGTCCACAACAGTTTCTCTAGTCCTGGGGGTCTACTGCACCGCATGTTTGGGATGTCTTTTAACTATTCTTATAATAAAATCATTTGTAAAACTTGATGATAAGCAATGATGTAATGATGCCTACAGCCAACCACAGGAAGTGAGTTTCATTGTTATTCACACAGCTAACTGTAAATCTTACAATGTGTTGCTACAGTAAATTTGTAACCTGTATTTACAAAGATTAATAGTCAGATTTCAGGAGCATGGGAAGAAGCCCATACACTCCAGTCCAGAAAGAGAAAGTTCTGCAGACGCAAATAACACCAAAATGACTTCCACGAAAGCAACACGTTACTGTAATGTTTAAAATTGGGATAGTTGGTGGAATTTTTGTGCAATGTCATAAACAGGAGCGCTTAAAATTTATAAAGACAATATGGTAGAGCAAGTTTGAACTTCAGAAGTCTAGCCAATGACAAAGTCAGATAAATAATAATAAGTATAATATGTATTAACACTGACAATCTGTGGTATGAAATAAGTTAGACTTGTATCACTTTTCCTTTTGACTTCACATATTATAGCCATAAAAGGGTGAAATACTTTCAACTTCTGTTTGAAAAAGTAAAAAGTTTGCTGGGTACCCTCGAGCTGATGGGACTCATAGCTGGTAATCAGACCTCAAAAGGTTCATATCAGTACAAAGCAATGTGGTAAAGTGACTTGCCAAAGAATACAACAAAGAATGACTAACTCTTTAGTTAGAGGACACAAAGGGAAAATCTGAGAGCAGTGAAACAGTGCACTGATGCTGCTGATGCTACTGACAAGAGCAGAGTTAGTGAATCTTTGCAGCTATGATGGGATTAAAAATAGCCACACACTTGCATTATAACCACACACACCTGTACAGGAAGAGTATTAGTTATGAGCCCTTGGTTTGTGGTGGGGGGTGATGGGGAAGTGGGAGTAAGGCTAAGAAAAGCTCTGTCAGTTTTCGTCCTTGCATCTAACAATAGATTAGTGAAACAAGCTGCCAGTATCAGGAAATCAGTTACAGTCTTCAGTCAACAAACAGCCCACACTGTACATCTTAACACCAGTAAAGATACACCTTCTACTACTTCACATCACTGTATGTGTTATTCTCTGTTCTCTCAGGAGGATTTAACTGGCTGCAGTAAATTGGGTACACACTATGGCTGAAGGAGTTTAGAAAATAATCTAATTGCGATTTTTTTCTTTAATACTGCGATTGCGATTTAATGTGCAATTATTTTATCAAGGGCCTCTTGTCATGTATTTTTCAATGAACAGAATCAATAAATCAATCTGTTTCATAATAAACAATTTCAGATTTATTTAAACTTTAAAATAAATATGAAATATAAATCTTAAAGCACATATTACAACAATAAAGCAAACAAATCTGTGGCTTTACCTCTTGAACACATCTAACTAACTTCACGTTTCATGAAACATGTAAACATGTGGACTGCACTTCTGAAACACTCTCTGAACTTAACAGGACAGTACAAGACAGGACAAGGAAAAAAAATAAAAAATAAAAATCGCAGCCTTTGCGATTAGAAAATCGCATTTTATGATATTGCGATAATATCGCAAATGCAAATAATCGTTTAGCAGTACAACAAATCTGTCTACTGTCTTTACGCGCAATCTGTGCTCCATCCATCATGCCATCATTGATGCACTACTCATGCGTTATCGATATAATCTATGCTCTGTTTTCAGAAGAGCACCCGCAAATTGGAGATTTAAAAGTTTTTGTCACTAAGTAGCATTAATTACACTATTACAAAAATTATGATTTGCCAACAAATAAAAACTCAACTCACTGTTCTCAAAGAATAACATAAATCTGAACTAAGTTTTTTTTTTAGTGTTTAGAGGCACGGGAGAGATATTGCAGTGTTTATTTTGACAGCAATTTTTGATTTGGCTTTAGTTGACTAAAATGCAACTTGGTTTTAGTAGAAATGTAGTCATCACGACTTTTTTAGTCAGCTAAATGACATTAACGTTTTTGTCCACTAAATCTGTGACAGCTATAGTTTATGCATTTCAAAAAATATATAATTGCCAGTTATTAACTTGATATGGGATGATATTAACATTTGTACAAACACAGACAGATCCCTATCTAATATACATAGGCTGCTAATTAGTATGTGTCATGTAACTATTTCCATGAAATTTTGCACGTAATCCCACATGGCCGTGCGATTACATAGTGTGAGGTTTTGAACAAGATAATGAGCAAAAGTTGACATATTTGTTTGTTTAGTACACTTACTAGACATGCAGTCACCAGTTTCCAGGGAAAAATTGCATTTAAATGCATGATATTGTCCCACGTTCATGGAAATTGAGTCCCTGTTGGTAATACATATTAATAGGATTAAGACATGCTTAGGCTCTCATAGACGAATAGTCGACAGTGAAAGTTGGAGTAAAATTATTGTAAGCCCTCACTTTCATGACTCTGCTCAGATGTACATAATTGTAAACCACTGTCACTAAACTTGCCAAAAGCTAAGAGAGCTGTCATATAAATAAAACATACTGACAGAGTAAATTACAGGAGTGAAAAAGTTCTACGACGCCTTTAAACTTTTGTCTGTAAATACAAAATAGAAATATAGTCGTGTAACTTCATCAGACAGATACAAAACAATGTATTTTACACAAGCTGTGTGCATAAATACACACTGAAATGTGAATCTGAGGTCCACAATGACTTGAATTTCTGGTTTAACTCATTCAGTGCCATTGACGTAATATTACGTCAATTACGTTTTTTTCACGGAGATTACTAAAACACACCCTGGCGGAGGTCCCTCATAAATATCTGAGCTGTAGTGTGATGTAGTGACCAACCGTGCCCTGAAGGTGGCAGCAGCACACCTTTGGATGATAGATTAGCCACTGATGCTACAATTAGCTAAGGAGGAAGAAGTGATATTGTGAAGTATCCAGCAGCTCACAGCTCCACATACTAACACAGAACATGAGTGGACCTGAGTGGATTATGGATAATGTTGCAATTGTGAGATAAAACCATCAACTAACCGGGCCAAACGGGTCATCCCTGCGTGTCGGGAAGAAGAGTAAGTTACGTCTGTGTGATTGACGGGGGGAGGAGATACAAAATACAGTAAGCAAAACATTCAACTGTGAGCCAGATAGCAAAATAAGAATTATTTTGCCATCAAAAGCCTTGTCTCAGTGTTGTTGTTTTGTTTTTAGAAGGAAACCAATGTTCAGATGAGATGTAATAGTATTCAATAAAGCAAAAAAAAAAAAAAAAATGCTTCAAAGTCACTGACAGATTCTTTTTTTTTGAAAAAAAAGGCTGTTTTCTCAGCTTTATGCTCTAAAACTGATGATTTGTGTTTTTTTTGGATGAAAGTAGAGACTTTAATCTTTCAAAATCAGATTTCAGATTTTCATAATACAAAATATTCTGTGGGTCTTTAAAAATCAGTCAAAATGCTCTAAAAATGGCTGGCACTGAATGAATGACTATCTTTGTTGACATAATTTAATCTAAACTACTTTATGGCTTGTTAAATGTTTCAGTAGTGACTAAAGGCACTGATAGAATTAGCCAAGAAAGAGGTGTCTCGCCTGGGGAGATAAAAACCACCAACAGCTCTGTGGCAACGTTGCTAACCACTGCCACGCTGAGCACCAGTGAAAAGGAACTGGTTCTCTAAAAAAGCTCAGGAGAAAGACAACCTAACTCAAGCAAAGCTAACATTCATATACACACTACAGCTCGACCAGGGGTTCTCACCTTGTCTCACCCTGGGACAAGGTGAGACAAGGTTTTGCCACGGTCATTTAATCGCAACCCACTTTTTTTTAGAATAATAAATAGAAAGAATTATTTTTTTTAAATGTAAATCTGTATATGTTCCTGTGCAACATGCATTTCACAGCATGCCAAGAAAAGTTTCTTTCAAAATAAAAGGTAAGTCCAACATGAAAGACAATAAGTATTTATTTATTCTTGACCAGCTGTCCGCAACCCACTCAGTACTGGTCCGTGACCCACTTTTGGGTCCCAACCCACCAGTATAGAATTACTGAGCTAGATTAATGTCTTTATAGGTAATCATTAAATGTAAATACATTACATTTCTGTTTCATTTGCCTTAACACAACCAGGTAAATACAGAGAAGTTAATACAAAGTGGAGAAGGCGTGTATGCACATTGCACACTGATGGGTATCTGTTAGTTGTTATTAAAAGGTGACACTGACAGGCGGAAAACAATTTGACTCCCCATCCTCAAGTTGGAATAAACATTCCTTGTTTTCTCCCTTGACGCAGTTGTTACAAACGGCGGCATTTAACACCAACTGAGAAATGCATCATGGGATTGCCACCTGGATGGCACCTCCGTTTCTGGAAACATGGAGTGAGAAGTTGCTAACAAGTTAGGATGCCTGCATGGGTGCAAGGCTGTTGGTACACACACACATACGCACAGAGCGCCTGCTTGTATTCTGCTTGTCTCAGTGAAATAGATAACGAGGCTTAAGCTGAAAAAACCACATAATAAACGGCATTGTTTCTCCAGCAGAGACATACTTAAGAAAGCTAGTGCCTGCTGTATGTATGTTATACACACCACCTCACATCAGTGTGATAATCAGAGAAAATGTTTTGTTTTTTTGCCTTATTGCAATCATTTATTACTGAGTTTACCATTACTAAACCAAACACAGAAACGACTCAAAGGTCATGATTCATTTTAAAGACGTTATTTAAAGACTGTCAATTTCTTGGCCTATGTTTTTGCTGATGAAATGCCTTTAATATCACAATGTCTGTTTCAAAGACCATCCTGGGACTCTAACCCACAGCCATACAAACATACTGACCAAACACTCAACCAAAGGTATTATTTCTAGAGGTGTCCTGATCTGATATTGATATCGAATATCGGTTCGATATCAGCGAGAAAACAAATATCGGACTTTATCGGACTACATCTAAAATCATCGATATAAGCGCTCAGATAAAATTTTCCGCTCCAGCACTTTTATCCGTAGGTGACTGTGGTTCACACTCCAACAAAGTAACCTACTGTTGCTGACTATTGCTATTTGAGTAACATCAGTTGATCAAGCCTTTTCTAACATTCCACAATACAAAATAAATAATACAGGTATGTATGATTTGTGCTGATATCGTATTGGATCAATATCGGATCAGTTGTATCCGGACATCCCTAATTATTTCATATTTAAAGGGAAAGCCTTTGTAGGACTACAAGTTACCACATTAAACACACTCCTGGACCCTCCTTATGTCTTATATTCCTAAACAAAAACTCAACTTCATCCCAAAATGAGAGCATGTCCAAACTTAATTATAAATCTCTATTAACACTTTGAAAATGTTTGATTCAAATGAGAAAAGAGAAGCTAGGATAAAGGATGCACCGTCAAACTCCAAATCACAAGCTTTTCAAATCAGTACACAGTAGGGGTGTTGAAAAAAATCGTTTCGGCGATATATCGCAATATTATGTCGCACGATTCTCGGATCGATTATAAATGGATCCATATCGATTTTTTTTTTATTACAAAAAAATAAATAAATAAATAATTTATTTTTTTACCGTTATTTAACCAGGAAAGTTTTTTCCACTGCAGAAAACATTGTAATTGCACAAAGTGCTGAAACCTGGGCATGTTGACCAGCCTGTGTTTTTTTTAATAAAATCTAAAAAGAAAGTACTAACTTTCTGCTTTTATTTGTTTTTCTCGGCACATACATCAGTTAAGTTGGACTAAAGTCATGTTGCACTAAAATCAAAGTTGGTTTAAAAACCACAGGCAGATTGTATGATATTTTTTTTATCTTAAGTTGTGGGCACATGACATGTTAAAGCCACTGATTTGAGTGTAAAATATGCCAATAAAATATATTTCATACATAATGTTCTCATGAAGGTGTACACATTTACAGATTAGTTATTTCTTAAGTCATATATAAAAAAACAATCGCAATAATCGCCTTATACCTTAATATCGGGATATATCGCATCGTATCGTACCGTGACCTATGCATCGGGATACAAATCTTATCGCCAGATGCCAAGCAATACACACCCTTAGTACACAGGTCATACAAGTTTTGTTGTATCATTTAGTTTGTTTTGTTTATTGGGTAAACAAGATAAAAAAAATAGAGTTTCACTGTGGTGGGTCAGTATCTTCACTTATGCCCTACTTTCGATCGCTTTCTATCAGATATGCTTTATCGATTGAATCTGCAGCTACCAACGTCATTACGCTCTTTTGTGTGCAATGCTGTGTTCAAGTTCGGCATGAAAATCTTAGGATTTTTTGTGAATCGGTACCTGGTAGTACAGATGGAATGCAGTCGGTAACTATAAAAATAAAATGATAAACGGAGTTGATTTATACTAAAAACATCATTCTAATTGTAGATATGTGGAGAATTTGAAAAGAAAACCATGTTCACGATGATCTGCGGTGTGACCTACAAGGACTTTATAAGACACTTTAAACTCAATACCCAGGAACCTTGGATTTTCCCAAACTTACATCTTAAAAAACACGCCAGTGCAGCTGTGCTCATGTAACTGACTGCCTCAGATATGCTACTGATAAATTGACAATATTGTTGATCATTTGGGGTCCAAGTTGCTACCTCCTCCCTAGCAGACCCTGGAAACTGCATACGCAGGCGAAAAACAACACTCGGGAATGTCAACTTCCTGAATGAGTCTGCAATGGTTTTATCCTCGTTGAGCACAAATACCACAATCTCACTGGGCAACTCCTAAATATTTACTTTTTAACTCAGCGGACTATATCAGTGTAATGCACTTATCAACACACTGTGCAAAGAGCCTGCCAGAGAACACTTCCTAATGATCTGACTTGCTGGGGAAAACCTTGTATTTGGCCTTGGAAATGGCATATATTTTGAATCAGTAGTGTTCTGCATGCTTTCTGATTAGTACTATTTAGCGACTGAAACCTACTCCTGAGTCTAAAAAAGAAAACGTTTTTCTATCATTCATCACCCTTTATTTTCCCTGAGTCATCCTCCCTTTTGCTTATATCAGTTCGATATCAGCAAAACAAAAACGAGTATTGGATTATATCGGCCAGCCACTAAAGTCTTTAGAATAATATATCTTGTATTATTGGATTTATCACCTATTATTTATTTGTTTTTTTGTTTGTTTGCTTACTGTGAACAGTCAAACTCAAAAACCAAAGGACAGATGTTTATTTTAAAAATTCAGGAAATATGTGAAATGATATTAAGAACAAGCAATTCGATTTTGGGGATGATTCAGATCAATGTCTTGAATGTTAATCAGTCTTAAAATTCTTAAGATCCCTACCTCTCAAAAATGGCAAATTTTCACGTCTCGGTTGGTAATTGACAGATTTCACTGTTCAAATGTTAGAGTTGGTTCCTCTATCACCCCACAAAGTTTCATCTGGATCGGATCTGGATTGCCATTGGCAAAATTTCAAAAATGTATATCTCGGTTCGTACTTGACCGATGTTCATGGAATTTCACGTGACGTACGGTTGTTTCCTCTATCATCAGAGCAAATTTCATCCAGATCTGAAAGAAAACCACCACTGTGGATAAATAGCTATTCCAGGGTGAAAATCCAATATGTAGTGGAGTTCTGAGTGATTTTTAGTTTAGGTTATTTTTCAGGGTTTTCTCATTGATTTTTCATTCATTTTATTCAAGTGTAGAATATTCTTAGGTTTAAAGTAAAATTTTATGTGTGTAATGTATTGTGTCATACCTACTCATACCTACCGTTGCTATCACTTGATCAAGTCTTTTCTAACATTATTCCACACAACATAAGTAATCAAAGTATGTATGAGTTGTGCTGATATAGTAACGATATCGGCCAAAACACAAGGATGCAATATCGGTATTGTATCAGAAGTGAAAACGTTGTATCGGGACATTTATACCATCCTCCTGCAGCCACAGTTTCACACATTATCACAGATGTTGAGTGGATGGAATTTTACAGCTTCTGCTTCATTTGATGTCAGTAATTCCGAATACATTAGTTGAATTTAAAGCCTATTTAGAGAGTCTGTTTATTAACTGTAAAGCTAACATGTTGCAGCTTTTACATCAACACAGCACCTGTTTCATTAGGGATGTCGCGATAACAACAATCCCCAAACAGAAGTTATTAGTGATTAGGAATCTTTTTTGTCATCAAGCACTGTATTATGAACCTGAGAAAAGTGGCAATTGCCTGAGGATATATTTCTATCCCGTCTTTATCACACAAACTGAATATTACCACCAACACACCCCCTCATTCCTCACGCAAGGTTTTCATCTTATCCAGGTTTCAGGCAGGAAACAACAGCCCTGATTTAAACCAAGTTGTTAAAACAAAAAACTAAGTACACAACATCAGAAAACAATTATTTCCCCCTTACACACACTCTCTCTCTCTCTCTCTCTCTCTCTCTCTCTCTCCGTTTTTGTTCTTCACCCTTTCGCACCCGTGCTTGCTGCAAAATTGTATCCCATGTCTTTTACTAACTACATTAGAGAGCAATTACAGCTTAATGGCTGTCTCGATCCATTATCCACATTCATCTAACCTTTAAATATTTCAGGGTAATACCGCTTTAATTTGTGAAATCTAATGTGGTGACAGAGGCAGTGACAGATTTCTCCTCCCTTTGTATGGAGTGATTCCTCTTCTATCTCAGAGATTTTCGTCTTTTTTTCTACCATCTATCACGATCACTTCATTTTTTCAGAAGAAAATGTTGAGGGGCTGAAATGTACCTCAGCTTTGTCTAATCACGAGATCTGATCTCAAGAGTTCGAAGTGGTTTCAACAAAAGCTGGATAAGATTTAATACAATAGGTTTAACAAAAAACTAAGAACAGCCTTTTAATCTTAAAGGAAGAACATTCTATCTCCATGAATGGTAAAATGGCAAATGGACTTGGTTTATATAGCGCTTTATCACCACACTGAAGCAGTCTCAAAGCGCTTTACATTCACCCAATCACTCTCACATTCACACACCAGTGGGACAGGACTGCCATGCAAGGCGCTAGTCGACCACTGGGAGCAACTTAGGGTTCAGTGTCTTGCCCAAGGACACTTCGACACATAGTCAGGTACTGGGATCGAACCCCCAACCTCTCGATCAGAAGACGACCCACTACCACCTGAGCCATGGTCACCCATGAACTGTTCTGACTTCTACTGAGAATGCAATAAATTATCAGACATGTTCTTTGTTTGTATACCATTACAATATTAAATTAAAGAAGCATGAAAGCCTACATCAGATACTGATAAGAACCACAACCCTGCATCTACACAAGATCACTGAAACCAGGAGTGAAACATGAACTCTCACTTCATTCTCACTTCCTCGTTTCATCTTAAAAAAGGTTTGATAACCCCCGAGGGACCCAAGCCTCTCATCTCTAAAACAAACAAATAACTGAAGCTACTGTATACCAAATTAGTTTAGTGACAACTTCATAGAGATAACAAACCATACCTCAACTTAAGAAGGGGTCTGCTATCTTTACTCACAAAGGAGCCATTTTGCCTAATCTCGCCTGGATTAAAGTCCTTCCTGAGTCGAAAAAAGTACCTTCTCAATGAAGACAATAGTGTATACAATTCTATACAGTTAAAATAACACTGAATCATTTTACAAGTTAGTGTTTTTACAGGGCTGCAAAAAATAGCTTGAATTTGATAATACATGATCATGTTGGTCAACACATGCCAATTGTTAATTTCTTGCAACATATCAAGCATGCATATTAAGCCGGCCTGTTGGCAAGTTAAATAACTCTTTTGCCACACAAATGAAATCTTCATTTTCTTCCAGCATAGTCTTTTTGTTACTATAGTTATCTTACCAAGGATTTAAAACTTGTGGTTAGCCACATGTGTAAGGAAAGTTGATGGTCTCGATAGATGTTGCAGGAGGTGAAGTAAAGAGATAGCAGAGTTATTGCACAATGTCATTTATTTCTAAGTTAACCTACTGTTTTATCAGAACTGTATGTGAAGTTAATATCATTAATCATCAATACCCTCTGTAACAAAAAACAATTCATTGTTATTATTATTTTTTTAAAGCTACAGAGAGCCACATGAGGCTCCAGAGCCGCAGGTTGCAGACCCCTGGGCTAGATAAATGTAATGCAGGTGACTCAATACCCAGTGACTGGCATGTAAAAGTCATCAAATGAAAACAAACACAACCATAGGGGACTTGTAGTGTCAAGGTAAGATACAATGAAAAAAAGCTTGAAAGGACAGTGTTATTTAGGTTCAGGGACTGTTCAGTTCAGAGCTATTTATTGTGTCTATTGTATTTATTAATAAGCCCAGTCTCTTCAACATCATCTGGATTGAAGCAAATGAACAATATTCTGTTGGAAAACCTTGGTCCTTGTGGACGTTCCTCTGAAACGGAGGAACTACATAAGCATAGCTACAAAACATGCAGAACAGAGGTGACAAACTCAGATCAGGAGCCATATGCAACCTAGTGTTTGATCTTAAGTAGGCCATACCAGCAAAATTCTGACATTTAGGAAATGAAAGGGAAATGCACAATTTTCTCATTATCAAGCCTTAGCTTGAACACACTTGCTTTTACACTTCTACAAGTAAACAACTGAACATAAAATACTTGAATTTTCTAAGGTGTAGATATATTTATAACTGAACGACATGTTTATTTTATTTCAACTATTGCTTTCCCTGTAACCTCTATTTAGAACAAAATATATCTGCATGCTGAATTGGATGTTCCCTGATGGCCCCACGAATCCTGAATTGTCTACAAAACCCTCGTCTATATAAGACAGTAAAAAAGATATTTCAACATAAGGACAGATATAAAACATTTACAAATGGAACATGTGGGAAAGATTAGTAAATAAAGAGGATGATATCTTTAAGTCATGGATCAGAATGCAAAATATGGTTGTGGAGGCATTTTCAGCAGGTTGCTGGAATTTCTTGTACTACTTGTACTTTATTTTGAAGGGCATGCATGTATACAAGACAACATACACTCAGAATTTCTTTCTTGTCATTTATATACACACACACCATCGGTGCACATATCAAAAATACATTTTGTTACCTTAACTCATGTTGAGGTGGTCACATATAAAGCACTGTGTTTTTCCAGTTTTGATCTACTTACAGTACAGGGATATTGAAAGAACGGTCAATATTGTATAATTTGTACATTTATTTTTTAAAGTCAAATTAAATAATGTCCCCTTTCTTTTAAGATGAAACTTTACGTGCTTAATGTGTCATACTGTGATATTATAATCTGTCATTCACTCAATTGATAAAATATAAAAGTGAAATTGTTTTTAAATGTATAAGATAAGCTTTAAAATGATAAGAAATAGTACTTTTGAGATGAAGATGTGGTTTCTTAGTAGGAGAATATCAGGCGGTGATAAAAGAAGCAACAGGATGCGCGTAGATAATGATAGGAATGTGGCGAGCCATCAGACTTTGGTTTCCAAACAGTTGACTGAAATAATTTGGAAACCAAAACTCCAATTAAATGAAAAACGTGTTATTTGCTCATTTGTTTATTCAAAAAGAAAAAAAAAATTGGCATGTAGATCACAAACTGGAAACTCTCTAGTTTTCCCAACACACGAAAAGCCGTGATATGTGTCAACTTGCTCCAGTGGTGGAATAAAAGAAACATTAGGGGACTCCAAGGATGACATGGTTTAGTGTTTTGCAGTCTACACATAGAATCAGCAGCAGCTTTTTAAGGAAACAGGTACATATTTTCACAGCTACTTTGCTCCGGTTAGTTTGCCATCCGGCCAATTTGTACTGTTCCAATTCCGACCAGACAACCAGCCGTTGATGAGATTCATGAAGTGTGGCTAAAAACAGCAAATACCAATTAATTTAGTTAACATGGTATAAATGTGTGAGAGATTTAAATTCTGCCTTGTTTTCAGTAGGCTGCACTCATTCTAAAATGTCCTTGATGAAAAAAGAGCTGCAGAAAAACAATATCCCTTAGATTTATTTAGTAATGCTTATACAGAACATTGGTGTGTGGTGCTACGAGATGCTTTGGAAACACAGCTCACATCCCAGCAGTCCCATCAATCCCAGTAAATAGCTTCACTCTGGGGTATTGAACAGACTACAAGAACAACATAGGAAAATTGGTCAATGAGAATTTTTTTATTTTTTATTTTAAGGAAAATATTAAAAATGAGTGAGAAACTACCAACCTTTCCTTTACCTTTAGTAACAATGCAATTCACAAATGCTATTTCATCAGCTTAAGTGGCAGCTAGCAAATAAACAGCTGTAGTTTATTTTGATAATACCCTTCACAAGTGCAATCTCTTTTAAGAGTGAAACTGATGTACCCAAATAATTCATCTGCCAATCACTTTTAAAGGCAAAGGCTTTTACAATTGAGACACTGTTTAACTACGAATACACTTCAAAATTCATTGAAAGAGTTACAGGCAGAAAACACAACACACAACACAAGAGGCGTATCGCTTCCCTCTTTTCATTATCACACTCAATCACACACATTTTGTTACTGTTGTTAGGATTTTCTATTTGCAGTCAGATGATTCAACTCAATTTCACTAAAGTTCAAAGTTAGTGGGGGGAGAATAAACCGACTGAATAATGAATCCTTCCGACTACTGCATGTGGTAGGATGCTCAACAACCCTTCACCAGGTTGTTACAATGGCAGATACCAGAGATATCCGGAATATTGATCATTTTAAGCATTGGAGAGTACAGTAGTTAAAAGAGTTTTGCAAAGAAAGGGCGTTTACATTTTGTGGCAACTGAAAAGAACAACTTGTGGCACTTCCAAAAGTGGCTGATTGTTCCTTCAAATCAAAGCAGATTTCACTGAAAGCTGCTAAAAATGAAACTTAAGCTGCTTGTGGCTCCTGTGTGTGTACCGGTGTATTAAAACGGAACTGGATTTATCTGAAAGGAATGCAACGGAATCTGTTTTTAGCAAGATCACTGACCAGGAAGGCTAAGGGTTTGAGACATGGCACACAGACGGGTTGGATGTTTTCTAGCTCTTTATTGCCCAGTATTTATAGTTAGTTCCAGCTAGGCTTAGCTCTCAGCGGTAGCTCTGTGCCGCACGCTGCTAACAATGAGGAGCCAGCAGAGCCAGGCCGGCAGCGCTACCACAGCAGGAAAACTACAGCAGTATCTCTGCCACTCAGAGCCTCTCTGCTAGCAAACACACATCATATACATTTATTTACCTTTTTCGGCCAATTTGATTTCTTCTCTCTGGGGAACGTATCCCATATAAACTATGGATCACAGATGCATGTCCAAGTACCGTAATTATAGCTGTGTAGATGGCATTACTCCAGAGTGCATAAATACTGTTATGCTGCGCTCACACCGGATGCGTCACGAAATGTCCATACATCCAGATTACATAGTTACAAAGTCAATAGATAGATGCGTCCCAGATGCGAAATCTTTCCTGTGCGGCGGTGCGGTCCAATCCGCACGTCAATTGCATTGGCCGTGAGAGCGCGCTCCCAATTTTACGCACATCCGCACATTCGCAAGAGTTGAAAATATTGAACTCCTGCGACTGTTTCGCATGACGAAAGCCAATCAGAGTCTTTGTTGACGATGACGTCAGGCCGTCAACATGGACACCGGTCTGTTCACCCATTCAACCATGGAGCAGAAGCTGTGTGTGACCACCTGGAGCTGTATGACACACCCTTTATAACCGGGACCGGACTAGGAAGGATTTGGCGTGGAGGAGAATCAGCAAGGAGGTGGTAGTAGCAGGTAAAAGTTCACACCGGCTTTTTTCACTGGTGGTTTATGTTTATGAGAGGAGAAAAGCAGCATTATTACTGTCCTTAATGGCAAAAGAGCCATACTGACGAGCTTGTGGTCAGGAATAGATCTATAGACCAGTGGTTGGGAATACAGTTTATCAATCTCAATCAATCTTTTATTTGTATAGCGCCAAATCATAACCAATGGTATCTCAAGACACTTTACAGTAGAGCAGTCTTAAGGACGGACTCTTCATTTTATGGATGCACACATATGTATATATACATATATACACATACATATGTATCCCACACCCAACATGAATTCATCATCGCGGCAAGGAAAACCTTCTGTTAAGCAGCAGGAACCTTGTGTGGATCCCATTCCTATGATGAACAGCCATCCACGTTATGCTGTGTTGGGTGTGTGCAGAGGAGAGGGTGGAGACAGAGTTGTTGAGACTCTGTAACTCCACACTAAGGATCCCACGGACCTATGAGCTGGTTCCTAACTAAAAGCTTTACCAAAGAGGAATGTTTTGAGCCTAACCTTAAAGGTAGAGAGGGTGTCTGCCCCCCGAACCGTGGTTGGTAGATGGTTCCAGAGAAGTGGGGCCTGATAACTGAAAGCTCTTCCTCCTATACTACTTTTAGAGACAAATGGAACAACGAGTAGGCCAGCATTTTGAGAGCGTAGTGTTCTGGGGGGATTGTATGGCACTACAAGCTCCTTGAGATAGACTGGTGCCTGTCCATTTAGGGCTTTATAAGTGAGAAGAAGAATCTTGAATATCTATTCTATATTTTATGGGAAGCCAATGCAGAGAAGCTAATACAGGAGTAATGTGACGCTTCAGCATTTTGAACCAGCTGAAGTGTCTTAAGCGACTTGCTTGGGAAGCCTACTAAAAGAGAATTACAATAATCCAGTCGAGAGGTAACAAAAGCATGGACTAGCTTTTCGGCGTCGCCCTGAGACAGGATAGATCTGATTTTAGCAATGTTACGGAGATGAAAGAAGGCAGTTCTTGAAGTTTGTTTTATGTGAGAGTTGAAGGATAAATCCTGATCAAATAGAACCCCAAGGTTTCTAACAGTTGTGCTTTGTGCCAGAGTAATGCCATCTAGGGCAGTTAGGCTAGCATAGGTTTCTCTAAGGTGTCGTGGGCCCAGTACAATGACCTCAGTCTTGTCTGAGTTAAGAAGAAGAAAATTTTGGTCCATCCAGGCCCTAATGTCCTTTAGACAGGCCTCAAGTTTAGATAGCTGATTTGTCTCACCTGGCTTCATTGATACATACAGTTGGGTATCATCAGCATAGCAGTGAAAGTTAACAGAGTATTTTCTCATAACATTACCAAGGGGGATCATATAGATACAGAAGAGGATTGGACCTAGCACAGAGCCCTGAGGAACCCCGTAGCTTACTTTAGTGTACACAGAAGACTTATTATTCACGTGTACAAACTGTTTAATGCAGCTGACAAGTGACACACACACACACAATAGTTTTGTCCTGTCAGCTACCTAACTAGTTTCTGCCTTTTTTCCATAGGATCAGAATTGTTCACTTTAACACCTTTAATTTACTTGAGTTGCTATGAGCAGCCTAATTATAACAAAAATGTATTATTTTAACAACTGAAGATGTGGCTCAGTAAATTGAAGCTAATATGTATGCTTTATTCTTGCTAACTAGCAGCTCTATTAAGGAGGTGTTTTTTCTTTGCTACTCTTGTCTAAAGCTGCTAGCTTGTGGCTAGCATTACTTGTACATAACTTTAAGACATTTTGACGGAGTAATAGCTTCTCAGTTATAAATGTTTACAAAAAGTCTTATAGCAGAGGGTGTCACCAAAACCAAGAATGGTTAATTAAACCTAAACACATGCGCAAACATAGACACAGCATTGAGACCTGCTCTTAGTCAAGAGTCACATTTTGACTCTCTGACATCTGGTCCTGAAAACCTCTAGAGTCTCACATAGCCTATATTCTAGTGAACGCCTGTTTTGTGTTTGTATGAGTGTGCGTTTATGTGTGTGTGTGTGTATCCACTGGTAGTCACATACTGCCTCACTCCATGACCGCACTGATCTCAAGAAAGAAGCCACATACAAACACACAGTAAAGGGAAGGCTTCCCCTTTGAAAACCACATAATACTTGTCTGGGCCTGCAGATGAGGGGCCCTCTGCTGATCTCTCTAAACACATTAAGCCACGTCCAAGTGTGTGTTTGTTGCTGTGTGTATGTGTGTATTAGCCTGTTCAAAACATCCTGCATCACCTAAAGATAAAAGTACTTTAAATTCCGAACATGGCAAGCAAATGTCTGATTAACTATAATAGATAACTTACAATCACACATAACTGGTGTGGTGTGTTTGAACAACTTTATTAGTTCTTCATAACATCTGGATGGACTGAACCTCAGATCAAATTTAAAACTACTGAGAATTCCTTACTGCTGTGTGTGTGTGTGTGTGTGTGTGTGTGTGTGTGTGTGTGTGTGTGTGTGTGTGTGTGTGTGTGTGTGTGTGTGTGTGTGTGTGTGTGCCGGAATCAATCACTGAGGTCATTATGTTAACAGAGAACAGAACCAACTGTGTCACATTTCACATTATTGTTTTGAAGAGAAAGGAGGTCTGGTACACGCACGCACGCACGCACACATGCACACGCGCACACACACACACACACAGTTAACAAATTGTTGTTGTTTTTTTTATACGAACCGTAAAGACGTGTTTGTGTAAAAGTCACTTTTCCACTTTTGATAAAGGATTTCTTCAGAAATAATTGTAAGGGCTGGTACCATGGTTACAAAGTTCAGCAACATGATGCTGTGGAAGCCATGCTGACAATCTATGCAAAGGATCATAAAAAATCAAACTGGAAAATAAGAAAAATGCATATGCACTCTAAATTACCCACTAAATGCCTTCAGGTACACAAAATTTAACATCGTCTTTGGATTGTTTTTTTTCAATATTTTATTCAGGGCAACATATTTTACATGCCACTAATTCATTGCAAACACACAGAGCTACATATCAAAGACACACATGAAATTAATCAAGAATAAATCTGAACCTAACAGACATGATTTTAAACTGAGACACACCCCAGGAGTAAAATGCTGGAGAGAACATGCTGATTTCTACCAATGACATTATCATCTTTTAAAAGACACCCATTCTGACTGCAGGTCATGGAACACAAGAGCCTATAAAACATTAAAAAATGTTTTTCTTTGTGGAAATCCAACACAGGATTTCTAAAAGCTAGTGTAGATCCCTTTGTTTGATATGTAATCACAGTTAATATAGTTATTATACAATGATGATCTGCGTGAGATAAAGGATGCCACCCCCACAGCCCACAAAGCCACAAATTATAAAGAGCTGAGTAAATGGGAAGTGGGGTCTGCGGCCACATGAGTCTGGACCGTGTTCGGGATGGAGAACAGTCACTACTTGTTTTATTGCCTCATGATGAACACCTGCAACAGCAGAGAGGGAGGAGGGAGAGAGGTCGAGGGCAGACAAAAGGCTTACAACTGAGAGAGGCAGGGAGTGTGTGCGTGAGAGAGAGAGAGTGTGTCTCAGGTTACATTCTTACAGACAAGCCGCCAAATGAGAGCATCTGTGCACATGCAGCTCTGGCTTCGACACACACACGTATAGAGAATAGGAGATCATAAAGCCTTTTACTATTTAGCACTTTAACACACTACTACTAAATACAATATTTAACTATTGGACTTTTTCTCATGACTTTTACCATTTTATTCATGCATTTCTTCAGTTTTTTTCTACAGTTTTAATATGTGTTAGATCTTTGGTGGATCAACATGCATGGCTCTCTGCACTTGGGTCCAAGCCTGGGTCGTGACACAAAGCAGTCAAATAAAAGCTCTCTTTAGTTTCACTTTTGTTCGACAACTTCAGTGATTTTCTGTGAGGTAAAGAAACTGTACCAATAAAGAAAGACCACAGAAATATAACAGAGGAAAGCTATAACACATGCAGCCTTTTGTTTTATACATCATAATAGATTTCTTTCTAATTTGTTGTAACAATAAAAGACACATCTGTTGGATTTTAGGATACATTTGTTTTTTTAACTTTGAAATTGGTAAAAATTAATCAGTTGTTAAATTTAAAAGTGGAAAAATATTAATAATTATATTAGTGGGAAATAAATGCATATCATAGTTGCTTTGCAGTGGCTGGTGTTACATCTGTCATAATGTTATTTATTTATTTGCAAGATCCAGTGCTGTAAATCTCTGTTGATACACATGTCTGCCTTTCAAGAGCCCAGCACCAGAAGTAGAACTTCATAAAGCTGCATTTATTGGATTATTGGCCCTGCAAATGGTTTAAAGCTGTCACAAGACGGCCATCCAACAGACAGCTGGCTGGAAAATGTGAGAAAAGAGGAAAGTCTTGGGGGGAGAGCACTGCACAAAGCTGACTAATGTCCTGTTTATTGTCCTCTCAACCACAAGCTAAATCCACTGTGTTGGAAATTGAGGTTTTACCTTTAAGTTATAGCAAAGACAAAGCTGAAATAAGACATGAACACCACAAATGCACAACCGTAATTGTCATTTACTCTACAACATTCTATGCTGGTGCCTGAATGATTTAGTAAAGGAAAGCACCACAATTAAGGCATTATTAAAAATCATCTAGAACAGGGTTCACCAACATGGTGCCCCCACCACCTGAGATGCCCTCAGGCCTGTTCTAACAGTCACCAATGAGCTCCATCTAAAATCTAATTTACTTTACCAGGCTTCAAACTCACAAAAATAAATACAGATGACAAAAATAGTCACAGCGCCAGTAGAGATGACAAAATACTGCTGCACTTAAATTAACCGTCTTTAAATGTTTATTTTCACTTAAACATTAAGACAATTGTTTTTAAATGGCCCAGATTCAGTGTATGGGTTGTGATAAGAAGTGGATTTTTTTTTTTAAATGTTAATTGTTAAATTGTACAAATGTCACATGTTTTCTGACGAGTGAAAAAGTTGTAAATTTGTGGCTACAGTAAAATAGGAAAATTATGATTCTCTATTAAATGTAATGAAAATAAAACAATTAGATTAAAATAACGGAAATGAAGTGTTCCATGTTGAAACATAAACATTCCTTCATTATCTTACCACTAATCTAAGTGAAACTGTGATAATTAAGAACTGCTTTTCAATAGGGATGCCCCAATACAACTTTTTTTCACCTCCGATCCGATACCGACATTGCAGCCTTGAGTATTGGCCGATACCGATATGGATCCGATACGATATCAGCACAAATCATACATACTTTTATTACTTATTTTGTAGTGAAGAATGTTAGAAAAGTCTTGATCAAGAGTACAATAGTCAGCAACAGTAGGTATGAGAAAAACTGACCCAATTATTATTAACCAATTGATTACATAAATCTTAACCTTCAACATAATATCTATGAATTATATGTGGGAGTGTCCCTAATATTTACAGGTAATGCATTGCAGTGATGGGCAACTTGAAATGCAAAGGATGACTTGCCAAATGCACTCATTGGGACAGTGCAGTCTCCTCTAACTGCACCCTTGTGTTACGCTGAGTGACATTTGCTGGGTTGCAGTTGCAGATTCACAAAGGTTGGTGATCATATTCATAAAGAGGTAGTGGAAATTCCGCAAGACGCCAAAGAATACGGTTAAATTTCATATGCGATATATATGTGGCATATTTATTTTATACGCTGGCATCGTTTTATGTGTCATCCAGTTCCTTGGATGTTATGACATTTTTCGGAAGACCAGGAACATCGTGGTGGAATGATTTTGACGTTGCAATTAAAAGGAAAGGTGAAATGTGACTTTGAAAATGGCGTTGGGTGAAACATTTGTGTGCCACTATAAGTTATTTTACTATTAGTCTACACTACCATGTGAACCATTGGCTGCCTTTAATCTCATCAAACCAGTTGGAGGTACGTGAATAGAGCACTTCCTTGAGTACTCACTACGTCACAGTTTGCCAAACATGTTGACCTCTACAAGCGTGTGTTTATAGTGCTTTTTATTACATATGCAGCTTCTAAATCACCTTCTTTCTTTTTATTTGGACCTTCATTAGCTTTGGCTAGAGCCATTGCGACTCTTTCTGGAGTCCACACCCAATACAATTGTCTTATTAGTGCAGTATACAATTACATATAACACATCACACAACAAAGCAACACAAACAACAACTAAAACAAAAACAACATTCATACAGTCGGACCTAGTTCCAATTAACAATTCCTGCAACATGTGGCTTTTAACATCAGATGATCATGCAGCGCAGACTTTCAAAAACGTCAAATTTCGTTCTTAGCTGTTTCCATCACCGACAAAATTTGTCATAATCATAGTTACTGGATCTGCGGATGTCAGTTAGATTTTTTTGGAAATTTTAAGAAAATGAAAATGGCTTTCAATTCTGTATTAGGCCATATAATAGGCAAACTCGATATATATATATATATATATATATATATATATAATGTCACAACCGGACATCAGTCCATCAAATTTGAATGAAATCAAAACTTATTTAAACTGTATAAGAATTTTTGAAAGCTGTAAATGGGCTTTCCAATGTTAATTTAAAAAAATTGCTGAGTCAGCAATCTGGATCGGACCTGGATCCTGTTTGGTCAGATGTTGCATGTCAAAGCCTTACATCATCCTGCAAAATCATGAACGAATCAATGAAGATCTGACGGCGATATGACTTTTTAGAAATTTTGCCCCATGTTAAAAATATGGAATTTTGCGATTTTTGATTTTTTTTTTGTGACCTTGATCTTGAACCTACCTTCGCCAAAATGGAATGGTATCATCTGTGCCCAAAAACCAATTTACAGAAAAAATTGAGTGAATTCATCAAAAAATTGAAGACACTATTGTGCACACAAACAGACACACATACAAACAAATGAAAGCGCTCGTTCAGTGCAGACTTTCGTAAAACGCCCAATTTTGCATGAGTCAAAAGCTGCAGATGGCATGACAAACACTTGAACTTTGGTTGTAGGTTAATGTCGGAACTCTTCTCAAACCAGATTTGACAGCCATTAATCCACAAACAAAAGTAGAAATGACTTTCAAAGATGGTAGACATTCAACATGGTTTTTTAACTCTCAAACCTGGATCTGGATCGAGATCTTGACCAAACTGTATCTCGTAATAGACTTTAGTGGAATGAAGATATCCTGGTGATATCTACAAACTTCAACCTGCTGCCAAATCCACATACTGGATCGGACCCGTACGAAACTCAACATTTTGATGGAGCTCACAACCCGACATCAATCCATCAAATTTCAATGAAATCAAAACTTATTTAAACTGTATAGTAGTTTTTGAAAGTGGTAAATGGGCTTTCCAATGTTAATTTCCAAAAATGGCTGAGTCAGCAATGTGGATCGAATTCGGATTTTGAAAGTAACAAACAAACATGACGACCAATATGGGGGCCAAGCCCGCTGGGCCTGGGGACCGCGTATGCGCGACTCGGCCCCCAGGTTTTGAAGAGCCCATGGAAGTACGTCACAAAACATGATGGGCTTGGGTAGAGCGTTAGGACACAGGCCAACGTGCCATTTGCAGTGAACATGTGGATATGAAGTTTATGAAGATGTGATTTAAAATGTGAAAGTTACAGGCCAAAATGTGTTTGCACCCATCATAGCGCCACCTAGTGGCACACTTTTTGGTAAGGGTGGTCTGTGTGCTCTTATATATGTACCCTGTACATTTCACAGCCCTCAACATAATATTTAAGCTGAAATAAATGTTTGTTGTTCAGGTTGTAATAAGCCACGGCCACTTTGACCAATCGCGATTAACTTTGAGATATGGCCTCAGGAGCGACCCAAGGTCATACCCACCTAATTTGGTAAAAATCAATCTTACCATTTAAGAAATATAAATTTCCCATATTTGCAGTGCCCCCTAATGAGCAACATTATTCAAATTTGGCACATACCCCCACAGTCACATGCCAACCAAGGATCTCAGATTTTATGGTGTTAGCATTTATTTTGACTGAGATATACAACAGTTTGCATTTTTATAGCTAGTCAGAAAACGTTAGTCATTAATAATTAGCGCATATTTTCACAGAAGTAAATTCTTTCCTCAACTTTAGATCAGGTCCAACTGAAGACTCTACGTGCCAAGTTTCACGCTGATTGGATAAAACCCCAAGGAGGAGTTAGAAAAAGTAGGTTTTACAGATTTTGCGATTTTGCCCCAACACAATTATAGGCGGAAATGGGCGTGGCCTAGCCCAGGTGATTCAGTGCTATTCAGGGAATCTGTGGATATGAAGTTTTTAAAGGTGCGACATACAGTGTGGGAGTTATAGCTTAAAACGTGTTGACCTTGGTTATAGCGCCACCTGCTGGCAGACATTCACCAAAATTGAATGGTCTGATCTGTGCCCAAAAACCAATTAACAGGAAAAAAATTAGGTATATTCGTCAAAAATTTAGGACACTATCGTGTACACAGATAGACACACAAACAAACACACACACACAAACACACAAACAAACAAACATGACGACCAATATACTTTCAAAAACCGTTTTCGAAAGTAAAAATCCAGAATGAAGAGATTCAAAGAGAAAAGGAGAGGGGGAAATGTTTAGAGTACAGAGTTTTGCTTCTGACAGTGTGGAATGTAAGAGAGGAGATCACTGTGGTCTCTCTCTCTCTCTCTCTCTCTCTCTGCCAGATGTTCTTCAGCCAATGAGAAAAAGGCAGTCTGGTCTCCTCAGGTCAACCCGCAAGTGTTCACAGAATTGCACACACAGTCATGCATGCACACACGCACACACCCTCACTCCTCACTTTTGCTGCCAGTGTATTTTCTAAAGTTTGCATCTTCATCAATGAAACTCTTGCTGGCACATTTTTCCTGACTCCTATCCAGAGTGCAGGGACTACTTTTAATTGCACTGAGCAGGGGCTTCATAACATTGCTTGGAATCCATACTAAAAAAAATGCAGGGCGCCGCAAATGTAATCCTGAAACCATGCGTACGCACAATTAAAAGCATATTTCCCTTTATAAATCACTGTCCACAGAGAAGTTTAAGCACATGAATTCACTTCATAAAAAACAAAAAAAAAAAAAAATTAAAAAAATCTGTTTATATACTACATGTATATATACATTTTTATTTTATTATATATATATGTAAGTTATACAGAAGCATTTGGCACTCTCATGGCCATCGTTCAACCTTATCAAGCATTTGCACATTCATTCATTTGGACCTTGCCTAACAACCTCTTTGTCGTCGTCTTCCTCCTTGTTTTTGCATGTGTGTATTACTACTGTTTTTTTTAATATGCTGCTCTTTGCCTTACTAAATCCCCCTCGGGGATAAATAAAGTTTTTTCTGATTCTGATATTCCGCCGTCTACACACACGTAAACTGCCAATGGTGAATGCACACCTGAGCTCACACTGCTAGACACCAAAATAGCCTCCATCCTTGGGAAGGCCAGAGTGTGCGTAGTGTCAGAGAGGGATGGAAAAAAAGATTAGGCAGACCACATTGGACAGCAGTACAGTACAGTTTTATCTGTTTAATAAATGTATACTTGCATACAAGACTTGCAAAACCTGGAAGTAGAGGAGTCATCAACACTGAACTGCAAACACAGAAGGACGCCATCAGTGTAATCAATGAATTCAGAGACGAAGTCCAACATGTCTGAGATTGGCAGCTCCATTAAATATTCTGTTAAAATCTGAAAAATTATATTTAAAATGCCAGGTGACACCTTCACGGAGCCTTGTTCTTTGGTGAAACTCTTTTTGTCATTGGAGGTGGCTGTGGGTCCACAGAGCACCTGTCCTAGGTTTTGCAGGTTGGTGAAGTGCATTGGGGATAGTCACTGTCACCAGCAAATTCAGAACAGAAGAGTAATTAAAAATCAGGCTTCAGGGGTTAGAATTTCTATGCTGTGGTTTTTATGTAAACTTACCAAGGAACCAGCCATCGCGCACAGCGTCCGCCTGCAGTTTGCTTCCTACACTGCTGAGCGTCAGTCAAGATGAATGAACCATGTTTGACGAACATATAACTTTGATTCACGATATATCACAATTTTTTTGAGGCGTATTAAAAATCGATATTTCTTTTTTTGTTGTCATTTTTTAACCATGTCAGCATATGTATACAATACTACATGTAGTGTGGTGCACTTCCATGGATATAAATGTCAGAGTAACTCACTAACATGTGATGTGCACTCATAAATTGATTTAACTTTTGTTTTTGGACAAGGAAAATAAGAAAAGTAAAAGAGTCTCAATGCATTCCAATTATTCACATTTTTAGGGTTCACAAATTCCTTTTCACTCTGATTCCTAATATGAACAGTATAGAGTAGGCCTAAAGTTTTACTTAAGGAAAACATCTATCTCTATCTCAAGACTGCAGGTTTGGGTATTGTGATGATGATAACACATACTACAATAAGTCTGAAATGGGATGACATTGAATTCATGAAATTAATCTGGCTTCAATTCACCACCTAAACAACAATGCTGTGGGTTTCCTACGTCTCCAAAATGTTTGTGTGCAAGGATCAAAGTTGGCGTCCCTCTGCGCACATTCTTTAGAGTTCATTTTCAGAAATCACTAAGTTTTAGAAAGTGACAATCACCTCTTTCAGACCCCATTTTAGGCATAATCAGCATTTATTAATAACGGCCCTGGACCATTATAGTAGCATTGTGAGTAAAGATAAAAATGCATCTAATTTTGTAGGCATACAGTAACTGATACAAATTGACAATTAAGTTAGATCTGTTAACTAAAGTCTAACTAGTCCCTCCAAGATCTGATGGCCTGGGAGTTTTTTTGTCTGTAATTGCAATATTGCAATTTTCTGCAGGGGCAGATATATGTATATCATAACACCATGGTACACATGCACCTTTCCCTTACACACACACACACACGCACGCACACACACAGTTCACTCGCATACAGTGTCTGTCCCATCACAGGACCAGATGGCATTCAGGGTGTTCCAGACAATTTACAGTGTGTGTGAGAATGTGTGCGTGAGCGTGTGTGTGTGTGTGTGTGTGTGTGTGTGTGTGTGTGTGTGTGTGGAGAGGGGGTGTTGGTAGGAAAATTTAGCACACACACATACACTTGGCAGTGTCCTGCTTGTGCCAGTGTTGCCAAAGAAAATGGAGAATAAAACAAAAACTGGGGCAAACCATCACACTGCCCCCATTCTTTATCCCACCCCAGGGTTCTGTTTGAATGGTTTAACCCTGAAAGCTCTGAGTGACTGTGAGAGTTCAGCATGTCTCTCTAAAACAAATGTAACATTTTTATGGATAAGTGGTAAACAGGCTGTGACATTACAATTCACTCAAGGTGGTCGACTCTTCGGAGGAAGAGCCCCTGAATAAAATTAAAGCGAAACAGGAAGGAGAGGATAAGGGTGATGGAGGGAAATAGGATGATACAGTATGTGTGAAGATATTGGAGCTTTTATTTGGAATGTAGGTAGGAGAAAAATGTTTGACTTTTGACAAGAACACATAACAAATCACTTTTCTTTGCTCTATTTTGATTTAAACCCAGCAGGTCTCTCAGATCTATAGACACAGGTCAGATAGTGGAGCCCAGAGTTCATAACAAACATGGTGATGCTGCTTTTAGTTGTTATGCTGCAAAGAAGTGGAACAAACTGCCAGCAGAGCTGAAGTCAGCATCCAATGTGAACATTTTTAAATCCATGTTAAGAGCTCTCTTTTTCTCTTCTGCCTATGACTAGGGTTGAGCACTGAGCGATTCCAGTTCCGATTCTGATTCCTCAATTCGAATCCAATTCCTAATGATTCCCGTTTCCGATTATTTTAAGAGGCAATTGTACAATGTATGTATTGTATGTATGTATGTAAGTGTTGCACTGAGCCGAGTTGTACTTTTTACTAAAGTGAAGCCACATTTTAAACCACTACTGCAAATTGTTCATTGTTGCACGGTACCGCAAACATTTCCGGTAGATTCTTCTTCATTGGTGTTCGGCAGCTTCGTCTTCCGGTTGGTGGACTGGGTATCAAAAGTAGGAATCAAAATGTTTAAATTTTGGGAAAACCGGAAAGTTAGTCCAGGGACCAATTGACACTCGATGCCCAATCCTACCTATGACTGAGAGGGAGATTTTTAATCATGGTATTGTTAATTTAATGTTTTTATTATTGAACCCTTTTTAATGTTCTAATGTTTTCATTGATTTTTAAACAGTTTGATGTTATCTGTTGCACTACACAAATGGATTTGCCTTGCCTGTATTAATGCTTGGATTGGTCTTTATTCTAAATGCTGACATGAATGTTGATAATATGGCCCTCTGATCAGACAATAGCATTTTTGTGGCACCCGCTGTGATAAAAGTCACCCTTCTCTGTACTAGAGCATTAGCTCATAAGCTGGGCATTTTCAACTTTTATGAATTATTTTTGCAAACCTCTTGGATGCCAAGAACCAAGTATATCAATGGAGGGTTTACACTCCCATGATAAACAGACATATTGTCGGAGCCTGAAGTTAGATACTGATCACAGCAATGTTCAGTCGAACTTCAGTTTTTTAACAAAGAAGAGGCCTGTTTACTTTATAAGTGTATGTGTGACAGACTGGTGGCCTTTCCAGAATAAATCTACAGCACCAGCAGCAAAGCCTTGTAACCCTGTACAGTATTTAACAAGTACATAAGATGAATAAATGATTGTATAAATGTATAAATGAATGAATGAATGAATGAATGAATGAATGAATGAATAACTGCTGGTTTTAAATGTCTGTTCACAGGCAGATACACATAGAAACTTGTAATGAGATATTGCACCAATTTTTGATTAAAACTAAAAATTAAAACTAAATAGAATCTGATACATGATTACGCGTTGTTGTGTTTCCAGCGTCACGGTCTGAGTTTACTTCATACTGAGATCGATTATGAGCATATGTGCATGTAATGCAACCCTAACCCTCACCCTAACCCTAACCCTAACCTAATCCATTAAACTAATAAAGCACCTGTCTGTTCACTTTGTGAACAAAAATAAACAAAACTGAATTATTTATTTATTTTTAGCAAAAAATCATTTTCCGGTAGTGCGCATGCGCATATATGCTCATAATCGATCTCAGTACGAGGTAAACACAGACCGTGACACATGTTTTTTTTTACTTATGGTGAAGAATGGAGGCTGCATTGGAGTGTTTACAAAACCTTTTGGGTCCCGGGCCAGCAAAACCTTATCGGCCCGTAACGTATGGCAACAAAAAGAGAAGGAGCAATATTAGAAACAAATGGTGGCTCATGTCCTGCTTTGCACTGTGCGGTAACAATCTTTTTTTTCTCTGTTTATAGCCTTCTATTTAATACAGCTGGCTAGCGCTAGCAGTAACACAGCACCGAGCTGTGGTCAAAAGCCTGTAAAGTTGTTTTAACATCAACTCACACACTGTGTCACGTTTTCAGATATCCGTAAATTTCAGCAGAATCTCAGGCTTCGGTGATCCCGTGCGAATGCACCACATGAAAAGCAGACGTTGGGGGGTCATTTATTTATAACATGTGGTCCCTGGGTAAAACTAATCCCGTGCGAATAGGGCTTAACAAAAACAACTGTGATCACTGAGGAGGACTGAGAGAAAAGAGACAGTATGGCAGTAGGTTGGCATGGCATTTAAATCAACAGTAACTTTAAAACAATCTACAACTACAAAACAATCCAATATTTTCTGATAAAGACGGGGACAAAACCCCATTTTGGATTACATTACATAAAGAAATGTAAGACAAAATTCAATCTACCAACCGAAGAGAAGCACAGAACTGAAAGTAAACAAATGAGCAGGAAATAAGTGGTTTAGCAGACGAAGATACGGAGCAATAACAGTTGATAGGGATAAAAGAATGAGAACGAAGATGCAGCTGAAATGGTTAAGAGAGAAAAAGTAGGATGAATGCATAGAATGAGAAGGATGAGAGGCAGATGAGAATTACTGGAATTGATGACAGAGATTGTGAAGTGGGAGGCATGGGACATAGGAAGGAGGAAGAAGAATGGTCAAAGAAGGTCAACCTGGAGTCAAACAGAGCATGGCGAGAGATGCAGGATGAAAAAAGAGTGACTGAGTTTCCTTACTAGTTTAGCTGCCTTAAACCTGATTGCTAAACCTTTGTCTACCACACACACACGCACGCACACACGCACACACACACGCACATGCACACGCACACACACACACACACACACACACACACACACACACACACACACACACACACACACACAGATAAGTTTAGATGATGATTCCCCAAAACAATTTAGTTTGTCATACACTTACACTTACAAAAATAAACACACACACACACACACACACACACACACACACACACACACACACACACACACACACACACACACACACACACACTGCTGCATCCCAGAATAAGTTGGCTGCTGCTAATTGGAGTGGTGTTTGCTGCGTAGAGGTGTTGCGCGCCGCTGTAATTGCCAAGCAGGCTGGTTGACGTTCTGTCTCTTTATTTTTTAAGGACTGGGTAATTAGCCACAGTGACTGCGATTGTGCCGCACCGCTGCCGATATGAGCGAACAGGTGTGGGCGAGCAACCCAGGGACCAAAATGAACAGCACCTCGTCGACGTCACCGACCAACCGCGGCGTGCAAAGAAGCGAGCAGTTAATTTCAGCAACAAAAAGTCTTTATGGAAAGATGCCGGATTTATGATCACTATAGGGGGTGGAAGGTTGGTGGAGGTATTCAGTCGCCTTTAGATGATTTAGAGGAGCAAATGACAAGATGGAGTAAGTGCAGGGGAAAGAAAAGACACCTGTGAATACAGGTAATATTTCCACATGAGGAGCAGGAGCCACTCTCGCTCTGCAAAGCTGTTTTTTACAGGAGCAGCACTCAGGCTGAGTGCCTCCATGCTCACTTTCACTCTTACGTGCACGTGCACAATGTTTACCACGAGCTAATTAAAGATAGACAGAATGGAAGACAGAAAGGTGATATTTTCAGTTATTTTTCTTAAAAGCAGGAGATAGGGTTGTGCAAGTTTTACCCTGAGTGTTTTTTTTTTATTTTTTATAAAATACATATATTTAAATAATGTGAATGAATGGTCAGTAATACGTTCTCAATCGGATGCAGATCAATCTTTTGGAAATGCAGTGGCATAAAGAAGTGCTTGGTGCCGCTTTTTTATTCAAGGATTAATCAAGTGTGTTCCACTCACTGGGTCACACATCGCATTCATACGGTAAAGCCATATATGTGTTATCCAGAGATGAGTTGAGGATTCTTTTGCCAGACACATATACAGTACATATATAAATACTCTCCATTGTTGCATTTTAAATAGTATGTAAGTTTAACATAATCTGATATTTACTTTTTTCTGGATGTCTGCTATGCCCATCCTGTCCAACCTGTATGTAGGAGGTTGAAAATTGCTGCTCAAAGGTTTGTTTTGATCTTCATGCTAAACAATGCTTTGGGGACAAACGGAAACAGCCAAATAAGGCAGAATGCAGACTAACAAGAAAGCACGGTAAGAATGAAGCATTATTCTCCTAGGGGATTCCAAATCCGACGATGCAATGTGCAAAACTTTTAAATAAAACTTAGAGGAGGAGGAAGGAGTTCTTTCAAATGATCTGACAGCTAGAGCTAAACAGAAAAACCTTTGTTCTGTGGGCCAAGACCAGCATGTAACATAGATCTATGAGTGGAGACAGATTGTTACATTGATAGATTGATCTAGGGATGAATAGATTGAGGGATTAAAAAAAGGGGGAAATCCTTTGTTCATTGTTTCATCCTCGTCCATTGTGTTTTGTAGTACTTGGCCTAAAAGACTTTGAAGGCCTCCCACCTACAAACCACAAGGACGACTCTTACACAAGGCTTCCACTACTACTCGAAACCACGCCTCTAAATTAAATAAACGTTGGTCTTAATTGCACACCGCTAGAAAGTTAGGGGGATGAAATCAGTACTTTTTTAAATTCAAGAGCTGTTACAAACTAGACCTGATTAGGTGTCATGACTTATTGAAATACACAAGAAAAAAATATGTATTAACTTTGGTTTATCTCATAGTTTGATTCATTATGTGAACAGAAATGACTCAGAAAAGGTTGAGCACAACACTTTCTATATTATTAAACAAACAACACGTCAGCCTAAATACTGAGGTCAAAACAGTCAGCCTTTCGGTTTTATAATAAAAAATACAGAATACATATTCACATTAAATCCTTGTTTATTATACAGTCTCTTCAAAGTTAATGACCAGTTTATCCTTCAGGCATATTAATCAGACAGGTAACCAGCAGCAGGTGTACAACAGATGCTAAAAAAACATTGATTATTAACGCAAGCCAAAATGCTGATGAAGCTCTGCAATTACTCACAGGCACTCCACTGACCTTTAGTCTACTACTAAGTGTTTCCTGGAGTAACACAAAACAATCCAAACACACATACAAAACAACTGACAAGCTTGGCCTGCAAACCACTAAAAGCTGACCTGATATCAATGTAAAGTAGCTCAAAAGCAGCTTTATTGAGTAATGTGCACATCGTAATAATGCACATCAAGTTCAAAAAGAGGAGTGATGAGAAACAAGCTGATGGTGTCGCTCTATCATCAAGCAAATATATTTGACCTGATCTGACGTGAGTCTTTTTGATGGGGGAACATAAATTAAACAATTCGCAAATGAGTTTGAATCCAACCAAAGAACGTCAGTCAGACTATAAAGAACAACAGAAAAATGTATCTAGCTGGAGTTTTGACAAATATGTTTAGCTTAATTAAGTCCAAACTAAAAAAAAATACTAACTAATAGTATGAAATTTAGCAACCCAGCTCGTGTTAGCTCAGCCTAATCTTTAGGGACAACATATGGAGCTTCGACTGAGTAGCGAGCCGGCCCAACGAAGCAAGTGGCACACCATCCTCCTGAGCTTTGAAAATATAATAAAAACCACAAATCCGTTCCTAATGCTTAAAGACACTAACCTTGAAATCACTGCCATTATTAGCAGAGTCATTATTAGCATTAGTAAAGCTAATGGGGCTAATAATATTTGCCTTTATGGCTAAAAACGCATATTAATCCCTAATCCACCCCACAATTAGGAGCATGGCTGGGTGTTTTTGTGAGTTGTTCTGCATCGTCTTGCAGGAAACACAAGACAATTTACCAGCCTCAGAGAGAAGAGAGAAGGTGGGAGGGCATGGTATTAAGTAACTGGCTCCTGTTCTCTGTCTCTATTTTGAAAAGAAGTGATCAGCCGGGGTGCCTTTGAGTGACAAGCGTAACGGAGGCACATTTGACTGAATAAAGACAGTGGGGGCATTGCTTGGCACATCGAAGCACCTTATCTGTCTCAGTACAAGTGCATCAAATCAAATGGGAAAGGGGATATTATTAATGTGACTCCCTTTTTCCTCTACCAACAACTGTTGTGACTTAATAAGATATGCCAATTAGGGGAACAACATCAGGTGTGCCATCGAACCACTTTCAGCTTTTTCCTGTTTTTCTGCTAACGCTATAATCTGACAGGCAGAGAGGCTGGCACCACTTTCTCAATCAAATTTGAAGAAGATTTAATCGTCAATACAACTTGAGTTTTTTAGTTCATTGAAAAATATAACTTTCTATTAGATCGACATTCCTAAATTTCTACTATTTATTTGTTTTTATCAAAATTTAAATCAAGCTGCTTTCCATCACTTATCATTGGCCATGTTTACATGGGAGCTTTAATTCCTCTTTAAGGCAGAATGTAAGTTAAGTCCTCTTTAACATGACCTTGTAAACACTTTATTCATAATGCTAATTTAATTCCAAATTAAAGTTAATTCCAAATTAGGTGGCTGGTTTATTCTGTTTTTAGTTCTGAATTAAATAATTCCTCTTTCTTGTAAACCATTAACAACACTTAAAGCCGCTTTAAGTTAATTCCGGTTGTTTTGCGCATGTGCGACTTGCGGCGATGACGTGTTTGGTGACGACATAAACCAACATGGCCGCCCGGACATAATAATAATAAGAGCCTTAAAGACAATGGATCTATTGAAAAGAGTAGATGGACGAAGGCATAAATGTGCGGACATCAACACGGAATATGGACTTATTAAACACACACGAAGATCAGCAAACAGAGCTGGCGTCATTGGACGAGTGACACTAAAACCTGGAGATGGAGTAAATGCGTCCCCATACTGCTGCACAGGCTGTAATATCACCAAGTTTATCATTGTAACGGTTGTTAGAAGTACTATTTTTTTTTTTTACCAGGAAGGAACTATTTATTCCTGATTGTTTTCTGGAGTTTTTCCGCTATGTGGACCAAAGTGTGTTATTGTACAGCTGTTGCTTCAAAACTACAATCACAATAATGGTGAAAACAGTTCTCATGTGTCTTCAATGAAAATAAAGGTTTGTTGTGTGTTTTTCCCGATAGACGTGACACGTCATGTTCACCCTTTGTCCAATCAGAGCCTTCCCAACCCCCAGACCTAAAGTGGAATTACCTAAAGCCGAATAAACCTGGTATCCATGGAAACCTCAGTTCGGGAATTACTATTTCTATGTAAACATGAAGCAGAACACTTTAATTCTGAATGATTTAATTCGCAATAAGGAATTCCGAATTAAAACACATCATGTAACCGTGGCCATTGAAATAACAATAAATAACCATCAATGCACTTACTTGTTACTATAAATTTAAAATGCAATATCCTAAGAATTTGTAAGAAAATTTGTAATGTAAAGTTTTCTAAACCGTTTCTTTAGTTGTTATTGAAAAGTGGGTTTTGCATCTTCTCATTTCTTTTTTAATTCTTTGTTTTTAATCAATCAGAGGTCATAAATCACCATTATGTTACTTATAATATGGCTCCTATCAGTAGGTGAAAAAGTTCACAAAGTTGTCGTATTAGAAGCTAGTGTTGTACTCAAGACTTGCCCGAGATTAGAATATATCAAGACCAAGACAAGATCAAGATCAAGATCAAGATTGGGACCAAGACCAGAAAAATCATTATTAAAAACCAAGACAAGTTTGAACAGTTAAAGAGCATTTTCACTTTAACTTTAGTTTTATTTAAATCAATTTGACAAAGACAAGGTGTCTGTAACTCTTTCAAAGCGCAACATAAAAAAAATACAAATCTTGATAAATTTGTTCATGCAAATCCTTACAAAAAAATCAATCCACTGATAAGTCCAAAATTGTTTTCAATACCTGAAATTAAGATGTTTATTTGTCAGGTGAATGAGACCTAAAGTAAGTGTTAAGAGGTATTTCTGACTAGAAATAAGATGGACTGATAACTGACTTTTTCAGGTGACACAAAAAGCACTGGAAAAGATTTCCGAAGAGGCAGAACAATCAGTGAGCTAATGCTAAATGTTTTAAGTCAAATTAAAAAATGTATTAATCAGGAACAGTCCCAGGGGTTTTCCTTATAATCACCTTAATGGAATTAAAGAATATCAGATTAGTGCTGGTCAGTCCCTCCAGGATTTTGCGTGCATTTTTTGTGATTGTTGCGGGCTGAAATTCCTGATTTCGCGAGCCATTTTTCCAAAAGTTGCGGTAAAAAGTTACGATTTTTTTCATCCCTAAAACATATTTTACTCATAATTAAGTTAATTGTTCCTACCAATTATAAATACATATTGACCAGACGTGTTCTAGAAAAAATATACTTTATTGTTGGAAAGCAAACACCAACACCAAACATGCAAACACTTTTTTCTTTTAGCTTAAACACTGAGCATACTTTGAGTAGTTTTTAATCACAATGATCATCAGAAGTGCAAGTCAGTAAACAATATTGAACTTTGGGAATCTTAAAGTGCACAACATGAACCTGTCATGAAGACATATTTCTTTAGGAATAACAAAAAAAATAAATAAAAAATACAAAGCATTAACAAACATACTGTATGTAATGATATTGTGTGCTTCCCATTTGTTCTCCCACATGGGTTTGTGCACTGGCTTGCATTCTCTTGATGTGCTTTTCAGAAACAAAATGCTTGTGCCTAGACAACTTCCACTTTTGCTCGATGATAACATTGCATTTTGAACAAAAAAAGTTTAGCTTTAGTCTTATGAAGCAACATGGGGTACTGTTTAGCACGGTCCTAAGCCGATATTTTTGTAAGCAGATGCAAGGTATTTCTATCACACATGACTCCATTGAATGCTTCCTCCCGGCACAGGTTGAAAACAGGATGTGACGTAGGCATTTTCTTCTTCGTAGGTTCCTTGTAAGCAGCGCAAAGCATAGACATAATATACGTAGACGCACTGCTCTAGTGGGCGGCAGCAGTCAATGCAGCGTCTACGTATACATAGTACATCCTCCGCTAATTCCGTAGCAACTACAAGTGCTAAAATGTCAAAAATAACGATAAGTGGCCACATATTTATATTGTTTTTTTTTCAGCGAATTTGCGGGAAAGTTGCAGGCTTTTGGAAAAATTGCATTGCCGCATTGATTTGGCGGAGTTTGTTTAATTTTGCGTTAATAGTTGCGATCGCAACATCGCGAAATCCTGGAGGGACTGGCAGGTCTTGACTGGTATTGACGGAAAATCCAGAGTTTTGCCAGTTCGAGTCCAAGACAAAACCAAGACCCTCAAAATGAACAAGTGTATGATTTGAATCATTGACCCTATTCTCCTTAACTGCAGAGACCTAGGGATAGTGTTATGAACAAATAAAGCTCAAAAGCAAGTTGGCAGTGGACGCTATGCCATGTGTTTTCATATAACAAAAAAAAACTACTGGAGCTCCAACTGGTGAAGACGTGGACAAACAGCACCAAATGACGGAGTCCAGTTCTTAAGAAATCTGCTTCAGCGTCTTTAATTCAGAAACCTAAGCACACATTTTTAAATATTTACCAGCTGGTATTTTTCTTTCAGTCCTTCAGTTACTGTCTAAATGTTGCTTAGTCAAGTTGTTTAGTTGCTTTCATCAATGATATTTTTCCTTAATAACTTCACTATAATTTTATCTACCAGCTTTTTTATTCATTATTCAGTCTCTATCTTAATTCATTAAACATCTTACATAAACAGCCCCCTTCTTCCTTTCTTCCTATTATGGCCAATATTTTTTTTAATTGTGTCTTCTTTGTAAAGTCCTTCTTTTTATCTTCTAAATACTTTTTCATGCTTCTCTTTTCTATTTCCTTTCACTTCACTGCTTAACGCCAACTTTCTGTTCCATGGCAACGGGAGTAATGAATTGCCCTCCCACTCTACCCCAAATGTCTCTGACAAATTTTATGCTCAACATCTATTCCGCTGTGAACAAACACACTAACACACACACATACATACACACATACACACAGTCCCATTCCAACGCCTTTGACAGGGAGACAAACAGCAGATCGGCGAGGTTATAACAGAATTTCTTTAAAAAAGGAAAACACCAAAAGCAGCCAAGATCTGAAATAGACGAGCAGCGGTGGTTTGACAGGCAGAGTGAAGCCGCTCGCTCAGCGACTTCATCCAAAAGAAGATTAGAAACACACACAGAGTTTGAAGTGTGCATTATCTTTCCAGGGATGATCCCAAAATAAACAACGACAGAAAAATCTCTCAATAATTAAAACACCTAATCCACTTCCTGGTTGGTGATGACCGTGGGCAGAGCGTGTCAGCCGGGACTGTGTAGTGTTAATGTTGTGAGGCATTTTTGTGTGTTTTAAGGTGAATATGGGGCCAGGAATATGAGGGCTTACAGGGAACGTGAAACAAGCTTCAAACCCAAAAGGATTGTATGAAGGCTGTCATTTCAGCTTTCAGTTCCCCCGTGAAAATGTGTTTGGGGGAAAAATGTCACTTCTTATTCTCAAAGCACCAGATCAACCATATCCACTGCCATATTTTTAGTCCCTCGCTTCTGTCTGACAGATGATATTTTTGCCCACCACGTTTATGTTTTGAGCCTTAATTTACACTCTAACACCCAAATAAAGCCCAAAGCCAGATATAGTTTCTAACAGTGTATGACTTAAACAATTAAAAGCATTGGTTTTTCTTCTGGTTTTGAACGATTAAACAAATTCTATTCTATCTTACATTTATGTTTTTATCCAATCAAGCACATTCAGTACTGCTTTCAATAGAGGGCATTCAGGGTAAAGAAAATATTTTTCTGAATCAAATTCACAAAATAATAATGAAAAGGAGATAAACGCTATGCGTGAGAAACTCCCACATGCATTAGCTTTAGGCTGAGAGCAAGATCATTAGTCCTTGATATCATGTAAATCTTTCTAAAACCGCTCCCCTGCTCCCTCGCCTTACTCACTTTACTCAGGGTTCTCTTGCTGTGCGGCTCCTGCTGATGATCCATCTGCTACAATTGATGAATATTTAAATCCATCCAATTGACACAATTATTCAAAATTTGGGTTAGGGATTCAAGTTCAAAGTTGTTGTTTTTTTGGAAAGATCAATGTCCTTACGATCTATTGTGTAACTTTGTGTAAAATCAGTTCCTACGGCACGTAGTCGCATGTTTACAGGGGAATGTCAGAGATTTCCAGGCCCCCAAAAGTCTAAAAAGCCTTTTTGTTTAGGTCTTACAAATGTATCCATTCATTAATCCATCAATCTACTCCAATCATATTCCCAAAGTGAAGAAAACCCCATACACAAGCAGGAGCAACTGCACAAAACGATCTGGGCCAACAGCTACAACCGCTTCACCAATCAGCCTGGTCTCCAAAATGAATTTTCCAAATTGGATCTGCGTAGCTTCATCAATCATCACCAATGAGCTGTTCCACAAATCCCCCCTTTCTCCACAGCATATATTACATTTGTACACATTGAACACCTGTGCCACATACACAGACAACTAAATATCTGAGCAGCTACAGTGAGCCAGTGTCAGGTTGTAAATCTCCAAGTATTTTCCAACTTTTACAATGTCAACTGCACCAAAAATCAAAAAGTTTCCCATAAGTTTGCCATTGACAGTTTAGCATGTTTTAATGCCTGTAAAATGAAGGTTTTTCTATAGTTTCTACAACTTCCCTCTTTGATCTGCATAGAAAGTAGAAAAAACATTTAAGAGTCTTAGCTGAGCATTGTTGTTTTATTCCTGTTGTTATGTTTATTTTAACTGCAGATCATCACTGATATAGGCAAGATTACTAAAATATAAAGGCCTGGCGGAAAACTGAATACCGGATATCGAATGCGGTTGTTAAGTTTTTCACAATTTTTTTGAATAGTGCATAAATAGCCTAGAATAATTTTTTAGACATGTTTTTTAAAGAAAGTAAATGGTTATTGAATACTATGGCTTTTTTAAATATTCCAGTAGTCTTTGCTTTTCATAAAAAGCACAACAAAGTTTTTCATTTATACTAGGCCTTCAAATGAAACAAAAAAAAGCTAAAGTGCATTAAAGGGGAGGTAGGATGAAAAAAATCACCTAATATAATGGTTTTGATACAGTGATATACATCCTCATTCAGAAGGTCAAAGTTGAAAAAGTTCTGTTTGTTCCTTCCCTTATAATTCTACATTTTGTAAAAAAAAAAAAAAAGTCAGCTTCAAACGGGACAGTTGGATTTTGCCCACGTTGGTCGGTGACGTCACCTAACACGCCTCCTAGAATGTGAGCTCCTCCCTCTCCAACTACAACACTGCTGTTTAATATAGAATATATATTATACTTTATTGCCATATATGTAAATGCAAACTGCACTACTGGATGCCCAAACTGCACTACTTTTTCTGCTGCCGATCGTGTTGGGAGTCACTGCTTGGACCCATTGTTTACACACATCAGCTGTTAGCACTCCGTGCTAATGCTACACCAGTTTAATAGGGAGACCAGGTGTAGTGTACGGAGGAAACGATGGGGATGTTTACGGAATCGTGGCTCACAGCGCTAACAACGGACTCTGTTGTGGAATTGGACGGTTTCCAACTGTGTTTGTGTGCAATGCGCACACACTTTTCCGACTCAAAATCACGGTGTTTGATTGCATCATTGCGTCAGACGCTACTATTCGGCCTAGCTTTTAACCCACAAAACTGAAGGCCGAATGTTACTTTTTTGCAATATTCGGTGCATCCCTAGCTCATGCAAATACAGTATACTGTAATTATGCAATAAAAGGTTGAAAACAAAAAACATGTATTGATGATGATGGATTCTAAGCGAAACAAATTATCCAGACCAACCTAAAAGGTAAGGGATTCAACATGCACAAGGAAGGCAGAAGAATTGACAAATAAAGCAAATAAAACACCAACTCAGGAGAGACTCTGAAATAACTCAACAAGCTAATCAAACATGATTCCAAAGTCAAACACAGCTAAAAGAAACCAAAGAAAAGAATGAACCTCCAACCTATTGCTATGATGTCATATTAGTGAAAGTAAAGCAAAAGTACAAGATTTGTCACCAAGTAGTCAAATTTATAACGGGAAAAAATCAGTAAAACCCCAACAAGATGTGTGACAAACATATTTAAAACAAGACGTAGAACACCTGACTAGAAAAGACCTACAAAACCAACACAATTCATAAATAATCCAAACAACAACCAAAACCACAGATTGTGCCACACAGAAATACAGTATCAATTGATTCAAATGCAAATTGTTTGACAAGAAATGTATTATTTGCCAAAAACAAAGGCTTTTGCAATATTTGGTTCTTGTAACTTTTTGCACACCTCTCTGGAATCTTGTAAAAAATAAGTCCTGTTTACAAACTATAAATCATCCGCTGTGGCTCATATCATTCAGTGGAGTACACACTTTGTTTCTACAAATTGGATATATAAAATTTTGCTCATGTTTAATTCTTTGCGCAACAAATTGATACTTTTATTGAAACATAACTTTTATAATCAAGTAATTCCAAGAATCAAACATGGGAAATAAACATTCATTAATATTCAATCGGACAATTTGCACACAGCAGGTCAAATATGTCGGTTGTGTTTCTGATGGGAGCCAGAGAAGAAGTCCACGTATTTTACAAATACCGTACTCTTTTGCAGTTTCTCATTCGTCAACAACTTTGGACAACATTTGAAAGTGAAGAGAATGACATTGAAGCTGAAATAAAAAGACACTGCCTTGTGGTGGCATGTACTCGTCTCATACCAACCTTTGGAAACCACAGCTCTTATGGTTGTAGTTAATTGTACAACAAACACACACACGAATGCACGCATGCACACGTACAAATTTTACAAGGAGAGTTTTGGACCTTTAACAGTCTGCTGTGACTGCATTTTAAACTGAGCATCTATTTTATTACTTTCTAGGGGTGTCCCGATCCGATATTGATATCGTTTATCGGTCCGATATACTAAAATCTCCGATAAAAGCACTCCGATAAGTTTTTGTAGTTTTTTTCCCCGCCCTCAATTGTTCCCACCATATACTGACTAGGGGCGGGAACCTCTAGGTACCTCACAATATGATACAATACGATACGCGATACAAAGCTCACGATAACGATTATCTTACGATATGACGATACTGCAATTATCGATATATTGGTCAGAAATAAATCTACGATAATCTGACATAAAAATACAATTTATATTTTATATCTCTGAAAGACAATACATTAAAAAAGTGTCCTATGAACAGTAACACTATTTTGGTGCAACATTTCTGTAAATAAGTGTCAACATACCAATGTAAACAAATGACTATTTCCAATAGTGCTTTCTGTAAACAAAAAATAGGGTCTTTCTTACCAGTGACACCATTATAGTGCAATATTCCAGTAAACAATATATTGGTTCCTTCAACAAAGTGACACAATTTCTGTGACGACCTACCTGCACATTTCAGTGAAAAAGCAGAAAAGATTTTTGAAAATTTTTTTTTTTTTTTTTTTTTTTAAATCGATACTCGTGCGAAAAATATCGTGATACATTGCCATATCAAGATATCGTCACACTCCTAATACTGAAGGTAAAAAGAACTGAAGTGAACTTGAATTGTTGACTATTGTTCTCTGTTTGAGTAACATCACTTGATCAAGCCTTTTCTAACATTCCATACTACAAAATAAGTAATAAAAGTATGTATGATTCATGCTGATATCGTATCGCATTGATATCGGTATCAACCAATACGCAATGCTGCAATATCGGTATTGTATCGAAAAAAATAAAAAATAAAAAAATTGTATTGGGATATCCCTATTCTTTACAATTTGAGATCCCTGTGCTGTCACATTACATTTGAGGACTTTATTGTCTTCTTGTGGTTAATACACATACTTCATTAATTAAGGGAATTGTTCATCTTCACTTTACCTGTCAATCATCCCAAATGACCCATATACTTCTAATTTGGTTGATTGTTGTTTGACTAATTTTTAAACCATATTCAGATGTAATTTCATAAGTACATAAAGCAGTGCTTAAAACAGCCCTTCAGACAATCATCAGTGGACAGCCACCGTTACATTATGGAGAATATAAACTGAAACCGAAGCAAGCCTGAAGTCAAAACCCAAAGATTTATTAAACAATCAAGTCATTTTTCATAATACTGTGGACAACTAAAGCCCCACATTGTCCTCTGCCCGCTGTTATTGTCTGTGGAACATTTTTAGTATGCACACATATTATCAAAGCCAATTTATCAAACCAACATGACTGTTGGACCAGTATGTGACGTAGGAAGTATGTTATAAGTGCCAAGGTTAACAAGCACCGACCAGTGTTTTCAAGGAACACACAGAAACAAGTCCTGCGTCAAGCAATTCCTCAAGGCATCTGACGTAAAAAGCCTTTCAAAAAGCAGCATACACCGAAAGTGCAGAACACAGGAATCGGCAGAACAAAACCCAAAGAGCAAGCAAATCATTGGTAAGCAGGTGTGAGAGGAAGAAGAGGTGGGCAAAAAAGAAAGAAACAAGCTGACGTACTTGAGCCAGAGAAATGTCCGCTCCCCAGGGAGGTGGGCCCGTTCTTTCCGCTGCTAACAGGAGGGGAAAACATCTACAAGACAAACAGAGAGCACATTACCTCTGAGCACTGACACCGACAGACACCAAGACCAAGAGAGGAAAGTGTCACACACAAAAAGCTTCATTCCAAAACACCAGGGCAACTAAGTTTACATTTAATTTAATATTACAAGGATACTATTACATTTAATGGCAATAATCTTGATGATTGTTCAATGATTGTGAAGTGGTTGACCTGTTGTTTTGGAAGGAAAATCTAGATTAATCTAGTGAATATTCTACTGTTTATACTATAGCATGACCAGGGCTGGGTATTTAACTATAGTATCAGTAGGACATTTTTGTTTGTACAAAACTTTCTGGCCTTGAGTAAAATTTTCAACAAGTGGAATAGAATTAACTGAGCCATTCATTGTGTGTTTTAATGTCTTTTCCCCCAAAATCCCAAAGTTCATCAAATTCTCCCCAGGTGTGATAGACCAAAATAAATCCAATTTAACAAAAAGAAATATGACCCACCTGACCACTAATTTAACGCCAGCTGAGATTTGATAAGTCAAGACAACAAGAACTAGTGTGAAAGAACAGGTCAAGCGTCTAGGGGACTTTCAGTAAGACTAATGTTTAATGTCAAGGCCAAGGACTGTAGGTCAAGGAAAGTCCTGAATTAGGTCTCTGAAGGCTTCATGTTTTAAATAATAAGTTTGAAAATATCTCCCTAAAGTCCAAGACCTAAAACTAAACAGAAAAATCTAGCCAAGTTCATTTCTCATGTCCAAACACACAATCATATTGAACATCTTATCTTGTCTTGTCCTGTCTTATCTTTTCTTGTCTCATCTTAAGAGAAAGTCCCCAACTGGCCTTTGCTAATAATTATTTTACCCTTACAAACTCCAAAGGTTTAAAATGGAGGATAAAATACCATATATAGTAAAATCAAAGAGAAATCTATCAAATCAATATAATTTACTGTATTTGTCTGACACAAACCTTACACTTGTGTGTTTACTGGAAATTTGGAGCATTTCACCACGACTGTGGGGATCTAGATGTTTTAGGTGGCAAACACACATAACAAAGACAAATGAGATCAGGTTTCAGATTCAACATTAGTCCTTCTTTTGTAGTGACACCATGTGACTGTTGACATTACAGGCACTGGTTATGACGGGTTGTCATGCTGATATACCCAGCCCCAACCATTACCCAGACTCTCAGCTCAGAGACGAATGCTGCCATGAGTTCATTTTCCAAAAAATAAGTATTATTTTTGTTAGAATCCCCCCCCCCCCACCCTAATTTCTCATTCAGCATCTGTGACGAATAAACAGGACTTAAATCACCTGCTCAACTGAGTAAAAAAAAAATGTTCTTTGAATTGAAAAATAATTTTCAGCTGAATGTGAGACTGCTTATTTTTGAATTAACCACTTCATATCTACTTCATATCTGACTTCAACACATGAGTTAATCATCAGCAGTAGTTGCCATCTGCTCGACACATCTACAGGAAAATCAGGATGAGACTGAGGCTGAATGCTGAGCTCTGCTGGGATACTATATAAGAGCTAGTGTACAGCTTTAAAAACAGAGCCCCGATAAAATGGAGATACCTGACCTGAACACATGTCCCATCTTCTTTAACATCTGGACTGAGTGACAGTGCGAATGAAGGTGAAATGTATCATGCTTTTGGGAGAAAAAAATTACAGCTTTTGTGGGGATTCAAATCCAAATGGAAGCAGCAAACGCCTGATTTGTCACTGCGGCTGTTGGGCCTGAAAGCGTGTTAACGGAGGTTACACATGAATCTGATCCTCCTCGCTGCTGAAAAAGATTTTTAAAAAAGGGGGTTTGGGAGGATAAAGCCTTAAAATTCTGATTATGAGCTGCTGCCTATCGATATGCTGTTGGAACCACTCAAAGCCGCCGGTGTCATGTGGGCGTGTACAGACAGACGATCGCATACATTAATGCTCGGCCTGCATTGATAATGAGAAGCGATGCATTTTAGCTGCTGCTGCCATCCTTTGTTTCAATGTCTTCTCAAAGTAAGAAAACAGTTCCATTTTTCCTTCATGAATCTAAATAAATTCAAATTAGAATGTTTAAAATTAAAAACCACTAAATAGAGTATTTATTTTCTCAATTTTTACACAACTACTCATTATTGTGTGTGTACACATATTTTAAGCATACAGTTAAAATCAAACAAAATCATAAAACAGTATTATATCAATAATAAAGTCATTATCTTTATATAAACAGAGGTTTAAATAGCGCTGTGTTACTTGGAGTAAAGGTTATTTACACATTTCATTTGCATTTAAATTGATTTCTTTGCTTTTGGAAAAATATCGTTCAAACAGACTTGGTATGATTTCTGCTGGATTAAAATGACAATAAAGGCAGATAATAAATGTTTTACGGCTATCATATGGTATTATTGTAATATTGTGTTTATCATACAGCAGAATAATTTAGAAGAGTTGTTTGGTTCTTTTCTACAGTTCTTTTTATCAGTCCTATTTTCTACAGTTTTACTTCATATTAGTGAACCTTTTTGATGCAGTCACACACACACACACACACACACACTGCAAAGGCCTAGTTGTGCAGGATGCATTGTTCTTGTAAAAGCGTTTGCAGGAGCTGAGTCTCATGCAGGCCTCAACACTACCCAAACCATCAGGTGCATTTCCTAAAACCTTTTTTTATATAATAATTATTTTCAAAAACTGAAAACTACACAAATCAGATTTATGTTTGTGCAAACCGATATTCCTGCACAGTCCTTTATGCATTTAGGTAATTATGTTAATATTATATTCATGTACATGGATTGATATGTTGTTCCCCTGACCCCTCCTAATGTTTTCTCTCCTGCAGCATCACTCATTGTCACATCTATAACAGGCCGACTGGAATTTTCTAGAATCTGTTCATTTCTATGTTTGTGAACGTGTTAATCCCATGGAGCCCTTTCTGTCCTCTGCATTTCGGGGTGTTTCTTCTTCTCCCCTCCCACTCAGGCTAAAGTTGAGACAAAAAACATGGCTGTGAGCATGGACCCTATTTCCTGTCCATTATAATTGCACAACACACACACGCACACATGCACGCACACGTACAAAGTTTGCAAGGAGAGTTTTGGACCTTTAACAGCGTGCTGGGACTGCACTTTAAACCGAGTAGGAGTGTGACACTTTGTCCATCTGTCTGTCCTCAGCATCTATTTTATGCCCTTTTAATATTTGAGATGTCCTGCACATGTGCACACAGTGCATGCGTAAAGTCTGCAGACAGTGTGTAAAAGTCAGACAAGAAACATCATCTGAATGCTGTCATGGGTTGAAAATGAAGGATCGTATTAATGAACAGGCTACACATGAAAGAAAAATAGACTTAAAATGAGATATACTACCATGGATGTTGGGAACATTTTCAAATCGCTGTTTCGCATCTACAAGACAACAGAATTACCAATGCAGCATCACAAATCTCTGCACACAAAAGCAAACAAATGAAAAACAACACAAAACCAACGGTAGGACTATCATTCTACAAGTTATTATTAAAAAAGATACATCTTGTGAGTTAAAAACGGTTTATGCAGATTATGTGCCGTGTAAGGGCATATATTTTACAAAGCTCTGGAAAGCCTCAGAGATGCGTTTATTTGCACTGATGTTAGTTATTGTAGTTAGATTAACGTGAGGAGAAAGTAGGTGTCCTTACCGCGCTGAAATCCAGTAAGTCGCTGAGTTCCTTGTCCGTTCCCAAAGCTGCCATCCGCTGTTGATGGTGCATTTTAGCAAAACCTCACGGACCTACAAAGATGGAAACAAAACGGAGAGACAGACTGATAGAGAAAGACAGGCAGACAGATGGATAGACAGACAGACAGACAGACAGAGAAAAAGAGGAGGAAGACCTCGGCTCGCGTCCCTTTGCGCACCGCTCCGCTCCGACTCTCGCGCCGCTCTTTCCTCCACAGCGAAATAAATCCACTCAAATAAGCCCAAAAGCCTCGATAGCGAATGGAGTTAACCCTCGTCCTGGGAGTGAAACAGGGGGCTCGGTCCGTGGTTCCTGGTTTGTCCAACACAACAACAAAAAAAGAGCTGACAGGAAATAAAAAGCGGGAGGCGATGGCACGGAGTCTTTACGCGTGTTTGTCTGTGTTCTCCAGTCCGACCTCCCGCGTCGGGACGCAGTTGGTCCGCGGCGGCTCACTGTCAGGCTCACACTCTGTATAAATAAATAACTCCCTGTGCGTGTGTGTGTGTGTGTGTGTGCGTGCGTGTGTGTGTGTGTGTGTGTATGTGTGTGTGTGTGTGTGTGTGTGTGTGTGTGTCAGGAAGGACAGCGTCCGAGTCCAGGCGGGATGAGCGCTGCTGCGGAGCCGGCTCACGGTGCTCTGCGCTCGGACGGATCCCGAATGCGTGCGCCTCAGCCTGGGTGTGATTAGTGTCGATGCAGCACCGAGCTACGTTACCCTCCAGCACCGGGCTGCTGCTGGGTCGGAGACTACAAGAAATGTACCGGATTAAAAGAAAGAAAGAAGAACAAACAGTCAACCTGTGAGAAATGTTGCTGCTGCGTTGATTGATCTGCTGATTGATGCGGTGATTGGCTGCTTTCTTATTATTTGGGATAAATGTGACAATAAGGAACGATTCTGTAACTTTATAAATTTGCAGCTTGGGTGTGAACAAAAAACAAATAAATCATTACACTTATTCTAGCCATAGAATGATTGCATTTTTGTTTCTGTTTTATTTGATTGTAATGTTCTTAATGTTGTTTCCTAATGGACCACTCGTCCATGTGAGCATTTTAAAGTTTTCCTTTTCTCTGATGTTATTATAGAGTGTTTATAAATGTATAAATGTGTGACCAAAGACAGCCCAAATGCATCTGTAAATTCACACAAAAAATAATAATAAATTCTGTGATCATATCATTCTACATATGTAATGAGCTAGTGTTTCCTACTTCTGAATACACTAAAATATGTTTTGTTCCCTGTATCACATTCCCACAAATGAAGATGCTCTCTATCCTTCCTCAACATCCATCCAATGATTACAAACTACCAGTTCAGACTGGTGACATGCTGGAGCCTGTCAGCTGACAGAAGTCCCACTGTACACCTGGACAAGGAGCCAGTCCATCACAGGGCTCCAAACACACAACCTGTGACATAAAGCCAACACTAGAAACTTCAAAACTTTACTTTAGTGCATATTTTTGATCTGCAGGAACAAGGGAACCTGAAGAATAAAACCTTTGGAGATTCTAAGTAATGACATCATGGCCCTCAGGTGCATCACTGAACCACTCCAAACTACAGGTGCCTGTCATCGCTATGTTCTCGGATTGGACTCTGCTGGTTTAATTAAACAACCCTGACACATTACACACACTAGACTTGCATAGTAAACATTTCATGGGGCACCTGGAAAAAACGTGTAAACTGACTGATTAGGCATTAAAAGACATTATAGCTCCATATAGAGATACAGCAACTGAGCCCATAATACCAATTATGTTTAGATGCTAAGGAAACACAAGAACTCGAAAAATCAAGTACAGTAAGAACATGTATATCACATAAAATAAGAAGAGTTGCTAGCTTCTTATTAAAACATTATCAGGGGGTCATGTTTTTCCAGCCTCTTTGCCATGTGAGTCCTGTAATTAAACATTGACTTTGAGCTGCCCCTAGTGGATGTGTTACACATCCATATCAACAGCATGCAAGCAGTGACAACAATATGATTGGAAGGTGATGAATTGATTTCAGTAATACTGGTTCTTTCTTTTTATTCTGACATTTAAAAAATGTATTGTTTTATATTTATATTATATGTGAGATAATTAATGTAATGATTATTTTTACATCACTTTGGAAATGTTGATTTTGATTTGCAAAGTAGAGCTGCCTCTTTCAAGACAAAAAGTGACAAGTTTTCCCAACTAAAAGATGTTGCGCAAATAGATTTAAAGCTGAAAAATGTAAAATGCTACAGCCTTACACTCATACATCAAACTCATTTCAGATCAGAGAACACATGGGCAGGAAAAAAAAAATTATACACAAAAAAGTGGATTTTTTTTAAACATTTTTGTGCCTCAGGTTTAACATATCAATATGTAGTCGCTGGCCACATGTAAATTAAGTTATAATTTCTTAAGGCAGGGAGTTGAATTAATTGGTCATTTGCAATATGAACAATGCACTTGAAACATACTAATAGTTGTGACTTCATCAGAATCAGAAATGTTTTAATGGCCAAGTACAGTTTTTTAGGACAGTACAAGGAATTTGACTTGGTAGTCGGTTCATGTTATACCTTTGAGGCAAAGTAGCTCACAATACTATTAAAATAGTTGTTATTGTATGTGTGTATTTTTTTTATTTTTTATTACACTTTATTTTTATGTTCTGTCAACAAATAAGAAAAAGGATTTTTTTTAAAAAATGATTATTTGTATTTGTAATTTTTATTGAATTTTATTTTCTTCATTCCTTTTTCTTTTGGTCCAGACTAATTGAAATCAAATTAAGTTAAATGAGTTCCACTCTTCAGGACTAATGATTGATGTCTCAGTTTGCACAAAATTGCCCAAATCTAACCCACCACATGATCCAATTTGGCCAGCATGCCTTTGGTTTAATGCAACCACTGCTTTGGATGGATACAAATTCTCACATATTTATAATTCTTTCATGTTTTTTTATATTTCAGCTGATGTCATGTATTACTGCTGCACAGCTCCTGCTGATAATCTTGTAACACAATAGATACAAATAAAACTCTTTGCACTACTTCAAGTGACATAGCACTGAAAGACTTTTTCTTTTTCTCCACACTTAATGGTTTGTTACTGAGCTTTTCACTTGGTTAAAAAAAAAAACCACATTTTTAAAAAAGATTTGTCTTTTCGTTGAAATGAGTGATTATGTGGTATAAAATGAAGTTAATCCTTAAGGCATCGAAGAGTAATTAGTGCAAGAACATAACACAAATGTATTTCTAAATGATTGACAAAACTTCTTGTTTTATTTCGCCCTGTAACTGTAATTTTAATAACTAGTACAGTGCCCATCGGAAGTATGTATTCATATAGTGGGAGGAGCTTAAGTAGAATTCTCAATTATTGCCAAATGAGTATGTGTTTGAAGGTTGGATGTACAAAGAGGTGTGCACAGTAAAGTAGTATGTGCTATTTCACTGGTTTAATTCTATGGGACATGCGCATAATAAATGTTTGTTTTTTTAATAATTTTTAAATATTTTTTGTTTGGTGTATTTTTCTGTAATGTATTTTTTTGGTCATTGTGTACATTTTTGTACCTTTCTCTTGTCTTTTTGTGCATTTTTTGTATAATTATTGTTTTTTGTTGCAATTGTAGTGTGCTTCTGGAGTCATTTTGTGTATTTTTTATATCTTTTTTGGTATATTTTTTGTGCATTTTTGTTGTCGTTTTGTGTACTTTTGTATAAATATTGTTTAGTTTTTTGTTTTATTTTACTCATTTAGTATATTTTTATTATATCTTATGTGAGGTGAGACTCGCTCCTGGTTGCCATGTGGAATTCTCTCACACACATACGCACGCGCGTCAGCTTCGCGCATGCACATAATCCATCACAGGTTGTTGAGAGAAAAAAACGGACCCAGAAGTACCACAAAAAATAAGCGCTTTGCAACACCAAATAACTCGCAATTCTCTCTCTAAACGGCTCTGTACATCCCGGCACTCTCAAACACATGCACGTGCATTAGCCGTGTGTGTTTACATTATAGCTGTTAGCATCTTACACATAGAATAATATAAGAAGAAACACTCACCCTTGCACAGAACAAATGATAATCATTGATCTGTCTAAAGAAGCAGATAGTTTGTGATGTGGTGCTGCCGCCCACAGTCATGGAGACGGAGGAAGTGGACTCCGTGACCCGTGATTTAAAGGAAGTTTGGGATCACGGGAATAATTTTAAATAACCATGAAATAATAACTTAAATAACTTTTAGCAGTACAAAAACGTTTTTGATATTGACCATCTTTTTAAACCCAAACAAACTGCGACATTGTGACGTCATGAACCGGTGACCCGGAACTGGAAGTAGCGCGCTCAATACCGAGAGGGAGTCCTAGTCTTAAAATTAAAATGAACGTTTTGAACATTTTGCAACACTTAAATTACTCTTAAAAAAACAAATGCATACACTTGTGGTTTTTGGAAGTCGTTGACAAAGTTTCAGGTCGAACAGATACAGCATCGGGGAGATAATTGCTCCACAAACACACACCCACACACACACGCATGCAGACCTTTCTTGCATTATACATAAATGAAAGAGAAGAAAATACAAAGTTTTGGGGAGCTGAGATCAGATGAATGAATCCTATTCACATTGTTCATCATGTGAACTAATCCAATGATGAAGTCAAGGGTAACTCACCCAATATTGTTGTATATTAATTCACTTTAGTAAAATATAGACAAGAGTATTTAAAGCAGGAAAGTTCCACAACTTCTTAATATAAAAGAATTATAAAAACCCATTAATAGTTGCAGATTAGGTTGCGTTCTGATTGGTAAGGGACAATTCTTCTTACAATAAGGTAGCTTTGAATAATGCAGTGAACAATGGGAAAAGAAAAAGGAGAGGATATTTTTTTTTAAGCAACTCTCCTTACAACTCTCATTCCTGCATTACATTATGTGCTTTTGTTATGACCAGACTCAGTGAGATTTGATCTTTGCATGAGACAGAAGACAGAGAATATAAAAAGAAGCGTTGGGTAGATCCATCAAAAAAAAAAAAAAAAAAATTGTAGGCGGAAGCTGTCCTAGCATTTATCAATGTAGCCACTGTAAAATATTGTTGAGAAGACGTTGGCAGTTATGAAAATCAAAGTGAGACATAATTTATACAAGAGCCACTCACTAGCTTTGTGATCAGGTCACCTGTTCGTGATCATAAATTGTCAACCAGCCGATCACATTGTTGCAATTGAAAATTCAAACCGCAGTATAGAGAATAAAGGTGATCTCTGTGGCATAGTTGTTGTTAGTGGAGTAGTTCATAAACTTTTGACCCTATGGGTCTTGAGAAAGAGTAATTTAAAAAGAGGAACCCAGTGAGCAGCAGCTCTTGTTGATAGTTGGAGGAGAATGGACAAACTGGTTCTAGATGACATTAAGGCCCAACTCAAAGAACCGCTGCTTACTTTCAAAGTCTGACCATCGCTGAGCACCGTAAATACTAAGGCTCCAGATCCCACAGGCTCAGAGATTGATTCAATGCGGTGAAGAAGAATTCCTTGTAAAAATGTGTACGTCTAATAAAGCAATACAATTCAAAGCTCTAAAACTGGTTTCTTCAACACAAACATACGTTTGCACTACTCCAATGGCTTCCACAGTCACCTGATCTCCATCTAAAGGAGCACAATTGGAATTAAGAGGAACATTCACATCACTGATGTCCATCTGTACCTGCATTAAATGTGTAACATTGTCACGTCAACATGCACCGTCATCTCTGAAGACGTTTCTACAAAAACCTGACGGACCTATGACTCCAAGAATTGAACATCTCTGAGGAAATAAGTTGAGAATCCAATATAATGAAATTAAGTTAATAAATATTTAAATTATTTGGTTTTCTATTATAATTGTTGCTTTTTAGAATTCAATCATCTTGAGTGATGACAAATCCAATCTTTGAATATTCTTTTTCTGCACATTATCAGTATGTGAAAGAATAGTGACTTAACATTCTGGTTTAGTCTGAGTTTTAACCTTGAAAACTGGAAGGAACACCAAGTTATGACAAACAACAGGTTACATCTGTCACATCTGCTGCAGAAGTTAGCCTTGATAGAGAAAAGTTTATATATAACCACCTTTGAAAAAAAGCTTTAACCTAAAATGGTTAAAGCTCAAAGTCATAACTCTTATTAAATCTAAAATGAAAAATGAATAAACTAACATTTATAATCATTTAAATATAATGGACAGCCTTTAGTGTGAAAGAACTATTTTATTTGATAAAGTGTTCATCCAGACCTCCTCCCTATCTGACTTTTACAGTTTTGTAGCTCCTACTTTGGGGGAATCTTTGAGAGCCAACAACAGTCTGGAGGGGTACACATGCACAAGATCTGGATTTGTAATGAACCTTCAGCTTTGGCGTCTACCTGCTAAAGATAGCGTCATCATCACTGGCAGTGGAGATTGTTCTGCAACTACCTGCAAAGTCCAGCCACAGCTTAAGGCTCCAACATGCTCGAACGTACATCCACGAAGCAGAGTCCGACTGGCCAATGAAGTGCAAAGCTCAGATTTTACGACCGCGCGGACTTTTCCAAATACAGTACTTGGTATTATACAAAACGCTGCTTGGCATTGTATCGACCTGCATTAAATGTAACACCAACCTGCATTTCACCTGCCTAGTGAAACAGAGCAGGAGAGATGAACACGAGCTTAGAGGAGAGCCTGGCAGACGAGCTACGAAAGTACCAACAGATTTAAAACATGTCGCAGGAGTACAAGGAGTACAGAGAAGCGCTAAGGATTGTGGGAAACATAGGATTTTAATGGTAACTGTTGTGACTTTACTATGAATACTTGACAGGACAACCACAAAGTTCAGGTTTTTTTTAATCATAATTATACATTTTATTTGTAATGCACTTTACCTCTGACACCGAATCTCAAAGTGCTTCCTTTATGACCGACTACTTCCTTTTCCTAAGCTCCGCCCCCTACATGATTGCTACATGTATACGCACTCTTTATTTTCTCTAAAACACAAAAACACAGTTCAACACTGTATCAGAGCATTAAGGGCTCTATTCTCTCATGTGCGCAAGTCAAAAAAGCAGCAAAGCAGCGCTGTTTCTGGCTGCGCGCTATTCTCCCATGCACTTGGACTTGACTTTATATAGCGCTTTACACATCAGCTCATTCACCCAATCACTCTCACATTCACACACCAGTGGGACAGGACTGCCATGAAAGGCGCTAGTCGACCACTGGGAGCAATTTAGGGTTCAGTGTCTTGCCCAAGGACACTTCAACACATAGTCAGGTACTGGGATCGAACCTCCAACCTCTCGATCAGAAGACAACCCACTACCACCTGAGCCACGGTCGCCCTTATAAGCAGAACACTGTTCAATTTTTGGCCCATTTTGAGCCAATTTTTGACCCGTGCGTCAATTTTTTGGGATCGTGCGAGTCTCTGCTAGATCGTGTGTTGTGCATCGTGTAGTATACATGGGGTCACCAGAAGAAATGAACACCTCATGACCAGCTCCTGATCAGCAATCGTAGGTCGTAAGGAAATCAAACATGTTTGAAATTCAGCCGCTCTTTGTGAGGGTATCACAGTTGAATCAGTGCCACGGGCCGGCTAACCTTAAACTTTCACACTGCACATGCGTGAACACCGTAGGACCACTGTAAAATTGACGGACTGTACTGCCCACATCTGCCCAGCCAGCTCCTGGTCCATCACATCACCGTCTTTTCTTTTTTAAAGCTCATTTTGCAAAGACTGCATTTCTGGAAACAAGACCATGACGTGTCGTGTATGAACTTACACTGTGAGCAGTCAGATCGTGTCAGAGTGTCGGTTCGTAATAGAGATTCGTACATTCAGGCTCTGCACCTGAGTCGCACAGTTTGACCTGGAGCTGAGTACAATAATTCAAAAAATCTCACAGTGTACCCCAGCCTTAAGTCAGTCGCTGCGCGCCTTGATCCCAGGCCCTGAAATGTGCGCGTTCCCATTCAAATCTGGCTTTACAAGGATTCTCCTGCAACTTAACTGCTGTTTTCCTCTTACTCGCTTCTGAATCTGGAATAACTGCAGCGACCGAAAAGGTGAAACATTATATTGCACTAGAAGTTTGGACTCAGTTACATTTTAAGCCACATGCACTCATAATATTGCAGAAGAGACTCCCGGAAAGAATCTATCCAAAGTAGTAGTGTCACGCTGTCATGGGGGTTGGGGGAGTCACACATGCACGCCAAAGGATTGACCATCAGCATTTCTAATATGTTCACTTAATTCCTGACCATAGAATAGGGCCTTAAGTGAAAATAAACATCAGAATCACACAAATCACAACACGGCACAAAATGAATAATTAACTAGGGCTGTCAATTTAACGCTTTAATTGCAATTAATTAATTACAGGAAAAAAAAAAAAACGCACCCAAAAAAAAGTTTTTTGGACTCCAAACAGCACGGAGCTGTTCCCGGAATTCCCGGTATATATTGGATTTTAACAATTCTGATTCCGTTTCCGATTCTCAATTTTGATTCCTGTTCTAAACGATTCTCGGTTCCAATTCTTTGAGTTGTGCAGGTCAACAGGTCACAGATTTCACAGGATCATTTTTTAATTTGAAAAAACCTTTACACAGGCCATTTTTTTTATTAATTCACTTAGTTGATACAGTTTAATTTGGTTGCTGTACTGTAATTAGGATATTCAATCACAAAGGTCCCCAACTGTAAATGTAAAAGTGAAACTTGCTGAAATAAAACCACAAACAAGTTGTCATCAGTCTAAAAAACAAAGAGCTACAGGTAGATGTGAAACTAAATAAAACAAACTCAAACCCTGGAACAGTCATGTGACAAATCAATCAATAGTTCTTGTTGAGAATTATTACTATTATTCTGGATACAGTGGAAACAGAAACTATAAAAATAGTTATTTTATGAACCTGTTTATATTGTAGGGCAGATATTAAATACATAAATGTAATTGAAGTCTAAAGTCACAAAAAAACCCACCACTTTAAAAAAAAAAAATAGACTAATATAAGACCCCTTTACAGTTATTTGGGTGCGCAACTTGCGGCAATGACGCGCTGGTGATGGCGTAATCCAACAGACTACAGCCGACACTATTTGATGAGAGTATAAAGACATGGATATAATGAAAAGAGTGGATGGACGGAGGCATAAACATGCATATTTTCACAGGGACACACAAACTTATTAAACACACACGGACCTCGGTAAACGGAACAGGCTTCACCAAGCGGGTAGCACTAGAACCCAGAGGCGGAGTAAATGTGTCCCTGTACTGCATTCACAGGCTGTAATATCACCAAGTTTATAATTTTATTAGTTGTTAGAGCTACTGTCTTTACCAGGGAGCAAATATTTATTCCTGGTGATTGTTTTCCGGAGTTTTGCTGGGCTTCTTAGTTCATTAGATTACTTCATAGCTCCCTTTCGCTCCGCGGTCTAAACTGAAACTAAACCGTAGCCACACACACACACACACTGCAGTCGCGTTCTGAACGCATCTTATACAAACCCTGCATAAACAAACAGAGCAAGCCACGGAAACAAACTAGTCGAAATGCAAACATCTTTGTAACGGTTCTGGAACTGGACGTTAGGAACCGGTTCCAAATAGGAACCGGTTCTCGGTGCCCAAGCCCAGTTGTGAGCAAATTGTGCACCTCAATACTAAAAATATAACAGCTAGCATGGAGAGCTAGCGCGGACACTCAGGCAGTCCTAACTGTAACATGCTGCGAACATCTCCAATCCAAACTGGACAAGTTGACAGAGTTCAGAGCCAAAATTAATAAGGCATGACAGACAAATGAACAAACTTACTGGATAAATATTATTATCTGAAGGAGAGAAAAAGCAACAAGTTCGGTGTTCAACAATTGTATTGACCAGAAAAGTGTTCTAACTGTTTATGAGCTGCTAACTTATAGCACTACATATGGACCTGATGTTTTATTTCATTTGTATTTTCTATTATTTGGAGATTATATTCACAATATTCCCCCTGATAGTCTAAACTAAAGGTGGTAGGCAGCCCTTGGGACTACTCTCAAATACAGTGGTATGTAAATGGTTCAAGTCTGTTAAAAACAATGAATGATTTTATAAACCAATTTGTTAAATAGCAATCTTTTGATCCGCTACAATAATGTAATTAATTTAGATTAAAATACCCAAAGCTGAGGGCTTTTCTCAGCAATTTTTAGGTAAGATTAAAAAAGAGATTAATTAGATTAATTAATTACAGAGCACAATTTATTAATCGTTACATTTTTTAAATCTCTTGACAGCACTACAATCAACATCACAAGCGTAGATTATTAGTCAACATTGCAGGCTCAGGTTCAGAGGTGGTTTGAAGTGTGCCATTCTTAGTTTAGAATCAGAATCAGAATCAGAAATGTTTTATTTGCCATGTACAGTTTTGAGGACAGTACAAGGAATTTGACTTGGTGGTTGGTGCACAAAACAAGCAACAAAAAGAAATAAAAGAAATAAAAACAAAACAACAAAGAACAACCCAGCAACAATAATAATAATAATAATGATAAATATAAAGGATGAGGGATAAATAAAGGATAGATAGAGAATAAAGGATAAATAGGATAAATATAAATATAAATATATATATACAGTGCAGCAGGTATCAAGCTGGTGGAGGTGGTGATCGGGTGGGGGGGGGTCAGTGGGTGACTTGGGGTGTGTTCATGTGGATGGTGGCAGAGGGAAAGAAGCTGTTTTTGTGTCTGGAGGTTCTGGTCCTGATGGACCGAAACCTCCTACCAGAAGGGAGAGATTGAAACAGTTTATGACCGGGGTGGGAGGGGTCGGCCACAATCTTTCCTGCACGCCTCAAAATCCTGGAGGCGTACAGGTCCTGGAGGGAGGGCAGATTGCAGCCGATGACCTTCTCTGCAGAGTGGATGATACGCTGCAGTCTGGCCTTGTCCTTGGCCGTAGCTGCAGCGTACCAGATGGTGATGGAGGAGCAGAGGATGGACTGGATGATGGAGCTGTAGAAGTTCACCATCATCTTTGTTGGCAGACTGAACTTCTTCAGCTGCCGCAGAAAGTACATCCTCTGCTGAGCTTTTTTGATAAGGGAGCTGATGTTCAGCTCCCACTTGAGGTCCTGAGTGATGATGGTCCCCAGGAAGCAGAAGTACTCTACAGAGCTCACTGTAGAGTCTCCCAGGGTGAGGGGGGTGAGGGGGGCTGGGTTCTTCCTGAAGTCTGCTATCATCTCCACTGTCTTTAAAGCATTGAGCTCCAGGTTGTTCTGGCTGCACCAGGACACCAGCCGGTCTGTCTCCCACCTGTAGTCGGACTCGTCTCCATCAGCGATGAGACCGATGATGGTCGTGTCGTCTGCAAACTTCAGGAGTTTGACCGACTGGTCAAATGTACTTTCACACCATGTTGTGACTTCAATATAAAGTAATTGTGTAACAAAACATGAATTTGTATTCGGTTCGGGTACAGGGTTGTGCACGGGTGAGTTCCCGGAACGGAATAGAAATGCGTGTGTTTACTTCTGAATGCAGCTCCATGTGCAGCCCGTGTATGTCATGGCTAACGCAATCGAGAAACCAGGGCTGGAAGACCCTCCCCTGTCATTAAAGTCTCATGCTTGGGAACTGTAAAGTGACTTTGAGTTTCTATGAGAAAGCGCCATATAAAATTGATGCATTATTATTATTATTTAACACGTCAGCTTCCGGGTGAATAACTGCAACAGAAAAATACAAGTGGATAAAACAAGGGCAGTGTGCTGACATTGTTCAGCTGAGATCGGGTATGTTTCCAGGAACACGTAGAACATGCTAACTCACTTGAAACGTTACCACCCGAGTGTGAATATCACTGCGACAAGAAAGAAAACGTCCTCAGTGCAAACGCAGCTGACTTCGGCATTCAAGCAGCCTCTGCCTAGCAATTCAGATCTGGCCAAAGCTATAACAAATGCCATCGGAGTCTTTATAGCTGCGGATAAAAGCTGTTAACAAGCTGTGAGGAGCTTATTTTTATAATATTTTATGTATTTTTGTTTGAGAATAGTATTATTACCAGGCAGCACTTTACAACAGTATAGTATTTTTTTTCATTTTTGTATTCTGTATAATGTTAAATACATTGTTGGTTTACTAAAGTTTTGAATGAACAAGCATATTTATGTTTTGCATTTGTAACTGCCAGCAGATCTGCACTTACTGCAGACAATGTGGACAAGTACATTTTTCTGGCCAAAAATATAAAGGTCTAAACCAAGGGCTACATGCTGGAACTGTGCTGTACTTTTTGTTTGTTAAAAGCTGTTAATGAGCTTATTCGTGAGCTTATTTCTATAATACTTAATGTATTTTTTGTTTGAGAATATTATTATTAACTTTATTTTCACATTCTGTATAATGTTAAATACATTGTTGGTTTACTAAAGTTTCGAATAAACAACAAGCAAATTTATGTTTTGCATTTTGTTCCACACTGTTCCGAAAATGAACCGAACCGTGACCTCAATACCGAGGTACGTATCAAACCGTGATTTTTGTGTATCGTTACACCCCTACTATAAAGACTTAGGGGTCTCAACACGTGTTTTTATGCTTCCTTTATGACCGACTACTTCCTTCCATTTTTCCTAAGCTCCTCCCCCTCCATGACTACGTTCAGCCACTAGCCATCAAACACTACAGAAACTACTACGTGGTGGAGATATCACCTGACAGAGCAACTCAGAAATCTGTTCAAAGCAGTCAGAAGGTTGGGGCATGATAAATATTAAGGACGAATTGTTTTGTGATTGTTTACATGCAAGGCTCAACTATGGTCTCAGTCATGAGCAGCTTTGGAGGTGGATATCTTACTGCTGCTTTAAAATGTAAATATAGTAAACACACTTGTCATAGTCTGTACAAGAAATATGATGGCAGCAGAGAGACCTCCTTTTGAACATGTTCCCTGCACTGCACACAGTCTGTTCCTGTGTTCCTGCATAACAGTGCCTTTGACAATGCCTTAGCTAAATGCATGCTCTGCCGTTAGCTGGTGAAAAACACAAAGAAGTTTGAGTCACACCTAGGGGATATCTAGTTTAGCACTGACCTAGCAGTGTCTTCAAATGACTTGGATTAATTCAATTTGAGATTTTCAAGGAGGGAAAAAAAAAAAAAAAATATACAAGTCTGCTGTCTTGTAAAGGAAATATCCATTAATAAAAACTTTGAACAAATACTGAACCTTTATTGTTGTTTGGCACAATATACAGTATTTACTGGAACAGTTGCTTATATGTTCCATTCATATTGCCGCAACACAATACCCTGAGTTTAAGCAAAAAAAAAAAAAAAAAAAAAAAATGTTTAATTGTGATTAACTCAGAGAAATCGTGCAATTAATCACAAATAATCGCAATTAATTTGTCATTTATTTGTCTGTCAGTTAGCAAGATATTTTGAAAAGTTAGGAACATATTTGGATGATGGTAGTCATGGCAACACAGCTCAATGTTGACAGGTAGTCATGGTAATCCTGAGTTGACCATGTTACCGTGCCTGGATCGTGTTGACTGAGCTAGAGCTGCTTGGCGGAGGTCTGCGCTCTCCGAGTGCTTTTCTAGTTGCATCTGTTATTACTGTCACTCTTAGACTCACACTTCTCATAGTTCTGCCTTTTTCAGCTTGCTTTGCCGTGTAAGCTGCTGTGCTTAACGTTGTGATAGGGACCCTTACTTACCAGAACGCCTGCCATGGCACCTTTACTACCAATAGGACGACTCGCATCGACTTCTGTTGAGGAGCAAATAGTAATCCCTAAAAACAGCTCATGGGACACAGTGCTTATTTTCTACAGCTTGAAAACAGAGCAAAGAAAAGTATCCCATCAGAACACTTTGGATTACATTTGCAAAAAGGTTTTTATATATATATTTTTTTACCAAATTATGCAAAAAATAAATCACATACTGCAGCTTTAATGTCGTTACTGAAAGTACTATCCTGGTCAGCCATGCTTTAGAGATATTTCTACATGCTGTGTCAGGAATGCTTTGAAGATGGAGATCAGAATTTTTAACTTGGAAAAAACCTGATTTTTGAGTATTGAACACAGTATCAGCCGTACTGCTATGGGCCATATCGGGACTGCAGACGAAGAGAGTTTCAGCCAGACTCATGACCACAAAGCTGGAGGTAGATGTTAGAGTGTATTTAATTAGTTCACATGCATCTCTGCATGGGTGTACTGTGAAATGGTAGAAAATGAGCACTTATTAAGTGAGCTGAATTAAGTTTTGCAGAATGTTCCCAGAGTAGAGAGAGTTATGATTAGAGCAGACCTCAATTAACACTTTGGAGAAGCACATGGAGTTGATGGGAAGGTGTTGGTTTTTGCTAAAAGGATGAAATGGGCCATTTTAAACACCACGTTTGGGACGAGAGAAGAACATAGAGTGACTTAAATAACTAGAGGAATGTGCATACAGGTGGATTACATTTTATGCATTATCTGCAATTAGAAAAAATCCGAAAATGCAAAGTAGTAATATTGGAACACTTGAGTAGGCTACAGTATGTTGCAATGTTTAGGAGAAATGGCAGTAGTTTTGGTGAAGACATGCTTTTTCCCATCTTCAAGTTCTCCTAACTACAGAGGAATCAGGTTGATAAATCAGCATGAGGCAGTGAGAAAAAGTAGTCAAGGCCAGGTCATAAGAAGTGACCATCAATGATCTGGACACTATCCTCATAGTCAGATGCAGCAGAAAGTGAAAGAAGCAAAAAAAAAAGAGTTTAAGTATTGGCATGGGATCAAACACGCAACGTTTTGGATGGAGTGATAGAGAGATGAGGAAGAGAGTACAGAAAGCGTGGCTTGGATGGAAAGGAGTGTCAGGAGTGACCTGTGACAGAAACTAGGTTGAAGGTGAAGGTCATCAGGATAACAGTAAGAGCATCCATGCTGTATGTTTAGTGACTGTTGCCCTCATTTATAAAGGGCAGCAGCTAGCCGTACATTTGCAGTATCAAAAAACCGACATTCTATCCGTACACAGCACCCCTATTTGGCCAGTTTAGGTCACTTGATAGCTCAGTCATTGGCCAGTTTAGGTTGTGTGACTAAGACTAAACCTTACTCTAAACCTAACCCAAACCCTAACCCTAAAAATTGTTGCGATATTGGGTTATTACCTAAACCTAACCCTAAACCTTACCTTAAACCTAACCCTAACCCTAAGACGCTACGTACTTGTACTTCGGCAGCACCGGGGGATGTCCGTATGGCAACCATACAAATAGACACTTTCTTTATTAACTGTTCGTACGTTCAGATCTGAGCGTATGACGTGCGTTCGACCAAATACACGAAAGCTCCGGCATTAATCAATTCTGACGTGATCCTACGATACAATCAGATCTCACGTCTGGTCTGACTTTGTATACGCAAATCTGAGTGTTAATCTGTGCTACAGCACAGCCTAATGTGACTGAGACTGAAAATAAAGTATTAAACAAGCTTTAGCTGTCTTTTCAGCATAAGCAGGCACACTTTCAGAACAGATCAAAACAATTTATTAAAACAAAATAAAATGAATTTTTGAAAGCCTACATTATTACAGATACCACTTTTTTTGCTTTCCTTCAACGTAATACTTGATAAACTCACCGATAAACCCAGCTGCTGAAGCGCATAGGTTCACCCAGCGCGCAACACGCAGACGGATTAGAGGAGCACTGCTTCGACTGGGATCAGCAGGGGAATGCTGTTGTATATGTAAAGAGGAAGTGTGACTTTATTTTAACCTGTTTGACACAACATGGCATTAGTGAATGGAGCAATGTCTCATTACCAGCGCTGCGTGAGGATCCAAAGCCAAACCAGTGTCAACTCCGCCTCCACTGAAGCTTTTTAAGGGATTTGTTCATTTATTTTAATGGGTTATTTATTGCTTCCAACATGTGGACAACTGAGACCAATAAGCTACATAATTCTGTGTCTCTCCAGTGTTTCTGCCCTGATATGATCGGTTTGATTGCTGTGCAGCACACACTGGGGGAGAGAGAGAGGGCTTGCGCTCGCAAGCCTGATTCATATACTTTTTCTTGAACAAAATGTAAAGAAATGTGTTTTCGCCGCAGAATTTTCGATGTTTGAGCACGGCTAAAACAGCCCACTCACTGCAAAGTGAGCTGTAGGCCGCCGTCTTGCTAACCCGGTGACATGGACTGAGTTTACCTTGTACTGAGATTGATTATGAGCATATATGGGCGCGCATGCAACCCTAACCCCAACCTAATCTAATAAACTAAAAAATCACGTGTCTGTTCACTTTGAAAACAAAAATAAACAAAACTGTATTATTAATTTTTTAGCAAAAATGCATTTTCCGGTAGTGCGCCGTGACACTGGTGGGACATAAAAGCCTGCAGAAGATTGTTACCGGACAGGACAATGACCAAGAGATCCCAGATTATCACTCTGAGTGACTATCTGGGGTCACTCTGAGTACCTCTGGCTATGTGGGAAACAGAGACAAGTCGTCGTGGATCGGGTGAGGCCCACACACGTTCATCACCTTTGCACTGCTACATCTGGAGCGCCGAGCTGCCGTTTCCGAGCACAGGATAACCTGTTACCTGGACTGATCTGGTGGGGAAAACACATTTGCACAAGGTATGGAGCTTTATTTAATTTCTGCCCTTTGAGTGAATTGTTACATAGTTACCGTAATACAGAAATAACAAAAGAGTGGGTATAAATGTGTTTTATTATTGTTTAGACAATAAAACAAGAGCCTTTCTCGCACCAAAGGACTGAAAGTACCGAGTCAAAAAAAAGGCAATATTCATACTGGTCTTTTCACACTTTGTATCTTGGTTGCGCATCCCAAAAAGGAAATTGACAAAAGGATTCAAGCCCACAAATTTTGCTTTTTGTTGTTATGCAAACGTTTTTTCTGAGTTATCTTAACTTGTCTGTTTCTGCATGTTGGCCCTGGGATGTGTCTGGATTTAAGCACTACATGACCCTACATGATGAATGTGTTAACATAAAGGAATTTGTCAAATATTTTTTTTATCATGAGGGACATTACTGATATAGTGTTGGGAAGGTCAATGAAAGAGGAAATAAAATGATGACACTGGTGGTTAAGGAAACATCCAGTGTAAGTCAGTGGGAGTAATAAATAATATGAATATAGAGCCTTCAAGGCTCTCTGCATCTCTCTCTGACGGGCACACACGCACACACACACACTAGGGATGCACCGAATATTCGGCCACCAAATATATTCTCCCAAATATTGCAAAAAAAAAAGCAACATTCGGCCTTCGGTTTAGTGAGTTAAAAGCAAGGCCGAATAGTAGGAGGCGTGTTTAGTGACGTCACCTACCAACATGGGCAAAATCCAACTCGCCCGTTTAAAGCTGATATTTTACAAAATGTGGAACAACAAGGGAGGAAGGAAACAGAACTATTTGAAGGGCTAATATAAAAGAAAAACTTTGTTGTGCTTTTTATGAAAACTAAAGGCTACTGGAATTTTTCAAAAATGTCACAATATTCAATAAACATTTACTTTCTTTAAAAAAATATGTCTAAAATGTATTCTAGGCTATTTATGCACTAAAAAATAATGAAAAACTTAATCGCATTTGATATTCGGTATTCGGCCAATCGTTTATATTTTATTCAGCTTCTGCCTCAAATTTTCATTTCGGTGCAACCCTAACACACACACACACACACACACACACACACACACACACACACACCCCCCACACACACACACACACACACACACACACACACACACACACACACACACACACACACACACACACACACACACACACACACACACACACACACACACACACACACACACCCCCCACACACACACACACACACACACACACAGCAGATTGGATGAAGCAGCAGAGATGGTGAGCGTGGAGCAATCAGATGAAAAGTTGACATTTTTAAGGTGACGGTACAAACACTACTTTAAATTAATTGTGGTCAAAGGCAAGAACGTGTATGTGAAGTGTACATTATATCCAGGAGTGAAGAGTTTGTCGACATCCGTTCTAAGCAACTCAAATTTAATGAAGCACCTCATGACACACGCATCTAAAAAATGTGAATTATTTGACATAGAGCAACTTTTTTTTTTTTTAATAGTAAAGCAAATAGTTACTTTCCTTGGTAATGAGTTACTTTTATTACAGAGTAATTTAGTTACTAACGCAGTTGCTTTTTTGAACAAGTAGTGAGTAACTATAACTAATTATTGTTTTAAAGAAACGTTCCCAACACTGATAGTTATATGGTTTAAACATTGTGAAACTTGTCTGCAACTTGTCTGCAACTGATCTATTCAGAGAGCTCCCGTGTTTGAGACACTGATGATAACTTGGCACAGAAGGAAGTGGAGTCCGTGACTCGCAATTTAAAGGACATTTGGATCACGAGAATAATTTTAAATTAACATGAAATATTATATAACCATGAAATATTAACTTAAATGACTTTTAGCAGTACAAAAACGTTTTTAATACTGACCTTTTTTCTTTTTTAACCCAAACAAACAGCGACACAGTGACGTCATGAACCCGGAACCGGAAGGAGCGTGCTCAATACAGCGCTCGTTACCGTGAGAGCCGTAATCTTAAAATTAACATTTTGAAAGTTTTGCTACACCAAATTACTCCAAAATAACGGATGCACACACGGGGTATTTGGAACACACACACGCACACACACAGATCTTTTTTGCTTTTATTGATAGATATTATGTAGGTCAATTGTCCGTGTTTAAGACACGGGTGTCAAACTGATTTTAGTTTAGGGGCCAAATACAGAGCAGTTTATCTTTTCTTATTGTGCTCTAGTTTACACTTCTACATATAAATAAATGATAAAATATGTACGCATTGAAATCAAAGCAATAAGTGACAGGTATCAGTCCCTGAAAGATCTTCACTTTCAACTTATTTGATTTACTGGCCAGTTTTTATTAAATTTGGGAACATTTTGCAAAATTATTTGAAAAAAATCGCTGAATTTTGGAATAATTGAGAAGAGTTCTTTTAACTTCAATCTTGTAATGCTTTGATTTTTTTTTAATCGTTATTCTTTTCAAATTAACACATCATACACAATACCTTCCAAATAATCACATTCAGAAAAAACTTTAATCTGTATTCTATATTTACATTTTCGAAAATATAAATCTAGTTCACATAAAATGCAGTATGAAAATATATTGTCACTTTGTGCACTAATCCTGGCTACTATGTATTTGTATCCAGTGTTTGGGTAGTTACTCAAAAAAAGTAATTCATTACTAGTTACTCATTACTTCTGAAAATTGTAGTGAGATTACTTTATTTATTACGGCATTTGAAAAGTAACTTCACTACTTATTACTTTACTTTTCAGTTTCTTAATTTACTGTGTAGATACATGGACAAACATCACTTAGCTTGTCTGCATAGTGTTTATGGATTGATTAGTTATTATTTCTACTTTATTAATTCCACAACAGGGAAATTCACTTGTTTCAGCTTCAAACAAATAAAAAGTGAAATAAACAAAACGTACCAAGTTAATATTCATGAATATAAATGTGTGATAATTGGAGGCCTTGCATAAAATAATAAAATGTTAAAAAAGATAACATGTTCAGGTTGTGCTGCTGTTGTTTAGTTTGATGTACAGTTGGAATGAGTCACCTGATTATTGTGTGCATATATTTATGATGATTGACACTTTCTTAATCCAGTAGAGTGGCTCACTTATTAGGTTGCACTGTATTGGCTGATGAGGGTGACCTACAGCCAATCAAAACGTGGAGGTAGGCGGGCTGCTCCTATTCTGTGTTTTCTGACGAGTTTCATTTAAAAGGTTTCTATCAGTCCATCTGTAGCTTTTTATAGACATATTTACAGTAACAACTAACTCTATTGCAGCTGCACCTGCTGTAGTTGTAGCGAGATTCATTTTGACTTGTTTTGAATAGTATGTTAAGTTGAGGTTTTGTTTATTCAGACAACTTAATATATTATTCAAAAAGAAGACAAAATGAATCTCGCTGGAACTATTACATGGAAGTCAAGAGAAACATCAGAGGCAAACAGCAGAACTCCGTTACCCCCAACACTTCAATATAACACTTTCAGGCACATGATCAAAAACTATTTCTAGAAAAAAAAATGTCCTTGGGGTCACTAGAAATTTGTCATATCAAAATGGGGTCACGACTCGAAAAAAGTTGGAATCCATTAGTCTCGAGAGCCGTGGTTCTCAAACTTTTTAGGCTCCAGTACCCCCTTTCTGTTATTTCCAAATTCCCTTTGTCCGCTTACAACATTTTGCTCATAATTCTATGAAGAAGCAACTATAAGCATAAAGATGGAATGAATGAGTGATAACACATTTTAAAGAATCTAATTTTGTAAAAAGTGAAATTCAACGGTATTTCGTGCCTCCTGAATCGGTTTATTTCTATAGTTTTTATCATTTCCAGTCATCTCCTGCCTGGTGTGGCCTTGTGTTTTTTTAGTTCCTGTTCTAATGAACATCATCTTCATAATCATTATTATGATTATCATCTGCCCCTCTCTACAAGGGCCTAGTTTGGTTTTTGCCTTTTTTATCTCTTCTTCCTCCCCATCGTTGTTATCCCATTTCTCATCTGAATGAGGGGCGCCGCCCTTGTGGCGAACCACAGTTCTCCCACTCCTGTGCTCCCATGTTATGATTGTCTTTTCATGTTTTCTTGGACGGGATGAAACTGAAATGTAATTTCGTTGCTCTGTAACATGTGCAATGACAAATAAACTCAACTCAACTCAACTCAACATTTTAAACTAAAAATAAACAAAATCAATATTTTTCATGCTTTTATTTGCTAATTTTCCTCTCCCTTACTCCTCAGTACCCCCGTAGTGCCATTACGTACCCCTAGGAGTAAATGTACCCCCATTTGAGAAACACTGCTCTAGAGTCTAGTGCATTTTTCTGTTGGATGAGGCTCCTCATCATAGAAATACACAAAGAATGTGAACTAATATGTTTGTCTTCCTTCCAGACGGCTCCAACCCACTCAACCTCACCCTCCACCTTGCAATGGTCGTCACTGAGGCCGAAAGAAGGAAGGCTGAGGAAGAGCTGGTTAGAATCACGAGAAACAAGAACAGAAAAGTTGAGGAAGAGGATGAAACACCAAGGTCCCAAAGAGTTCCAGTGAACCTGACCCGCCATCTTGCAGTGGTCATCACTGAGGCAGAGAAAAGGAAGGCTGAGGAAGAGCTGGTACAAACCAGAACCAGCAGGAAACGAAAGGCTCAGAACCAAGAATCAACTTTGACAACCCTTTCAAAGTCCACAGGAACAAAAGTAAGATCAAACAAACCAAACAAGCCTTGTTGTGTGCATTCTTAAGAATAAGATCTGCTCACTTTTTAACCAATCTTTGTCTGTGTGTTTTCAGAGGACTTTAAAACCAAATACCGTCAGTTAAAAATGCTCGGTCACGGCAGTTCCATATGCCGCTCTGACTCCACACTCCAAACTTAAAGTTTACAGCTTTTACGTAAGAAGTGTGCAGCCCTTTCAATGCAGCGGCCATCTCAGGGCTCCACAGATACATACTATTCCCCTGTCATCACATCCCAGGAGCGATGAAGCGATATAGCGACCAAAAAGCGCGACAACGCTCAGTGCGGGCTGATTTAAGCGACTGTCGTCGAATTTGGTGTGAAGATAGTTCCAAAGAACGTTTCAATAGGTTAATTTTTAACAACAGTAAGAAATACTCCAAAAGAAACACAATTTATACACCGTTAAAGTGTAGCCTTTAAAAACACCTTGTAACCTCACCGCATTAGAATTGAATAGATTAGATCATTTTACATCAGATTAGAATTTCATTTGATTGATTACGTTCGTTTAGATCAAATCAAGATTACAGTTTACCTGAATTTCCCCCTTGAGGATCAAAACAACATATCTATTTATTGTTAATGATTCAATTCTTAGCAGTAATTTATGGCCATTTATTGTGAGCTTTGAGAATAAACAGCACTCTGCTGCATACATATAATAAAATAAATCAAAATGACAAAGCAGGTTTTGATACTACCGTGGGAAATGTTACAAAAATACTCAGAAAAACCCAAAAGTGTGTCTCAGAAACACATTTAAGATACAATTTCAGTAAGTTGAGGCATTAAGAACCCAGAACAGTCCAATTTATTGCTAGTTTTCTGTTTTGCAGGTGGCGATACAACATATTCCCAAAGGCAAGGTGGGAAACATGTGGGTGAAATGCCAGGGCAATTGTTACAGGGAGGTATCAGAGGTGGTCCTCATGGCTCAGGTGGCCGGCCTCCTCTCCAATGGCAGTGAGGCAAACCGTGCCATCATCGGCCTGTTGGATGTATTGTATTGGTTTATTTGAAAGGGGACGGTGCAATTTCATATAACCCATGAACAAACATGGTTAAAAAAAGCCACAAGCTACAGGAGGAAGTCCTGATCGTCATGGAGCCATGAAGCCATGGACATCATCGACTTCCTTGATTTGAGACAGGGACAGATTCCTGAGCATGAGGGAAAGGTCAGCACAATATTCATCAGCAATTTTCCCAAACGTCTTGTTTCCAAAAAGTTCTGCATTCAAACGACAATGTTTTCAAAATGACTTCTGTTTTCATGAGACTGCGGGAAACACGATGCAGTATACATGCCAGGCCAATAGATGGAGGTGTGTTTTTGCAATGAACCAAAATAAGCGCAAGAGACACTTCCTCCAAAAACGAGTAAGAGTAGAGATAAAATCGGACCTACGAAGTTAGACCTGACCCAGCACTTGACAGCCCCAACTCGTACGAACCAGAATGAAGCTGATCTCACTTTAAGCCCAAACCCATTGCTGTCGACACTACTCAAATCCATGCATGGTGCGCTCAGAGAGCTGTTCTCTACATATGATGATATTTTTTTGTTCTTGGCTGTCTTCAAACATATACAATGCAATACAAAGAATAAACATTTATTTTAACAACCAAAAATGGAATGGGCTGAAGCAGTAACTGCATATTGGAACCTATCCTTACACAGCATTAAAAAACACAACAGAAACAACTCAATAATTATTTACTTATAATAATAAGTATTCATCAGCTTATCAACTTGTGTTTCAATAGGTGCAAAACATTTTGTTTAAAAAATAAAAAATAAATAATAATAATAATTGAACATAGACAGTGAACTCATCTTAAATTGATCCTCAGGATCATTACAAACAGTGAACATGCCCAACACAGGAAGTGTCTGTTCCCTGTTTACATGCAGACAAAGAGGGAAGCCTTTTCAAAAACTTCCACTCTGGAGCAAGTTTTTAAAAAGTTCCATTTTCAAGCATCAAAATGCAGTTGCCTTGTAAATGAACAGACAAAATGTAACAAAACTTTTATGCTTTGACTGTTTTCTGTCTTCTTGTGTTACAGATAATCTTTAAACAGCTCGTCCGTGCTGCTGTGCTCATGCATAAAAACGGGATCTTCACCGGGACATAAAGGGAAAGAAGATCCTGGTTTCCCTCTACAAAGGAACCCTCTCAATCCGAATAATTGACTTTGGCTGTAGCGATGTTGTCCAAGAGAAGCCCTACAATCGTTATGCTGGTTTGTGTTGGAACTATTTGTTTAAAGCCACTATTCTGCTCATTGACTCTTGATTCATTGATTCTGACCGCCTTTCTTTGGGATTGTAGGTACGTTATCCTACGCACCACCAGAACGATTTCTGCAGTGACAGTACAACGCTGAGCTTATCACAGTGTGGTAAATAGGGGCCATGCTGCGGAGCTTGTACAGTAAAGTAATATTCCACATCAGGGACTACAGGATAGGACCAACCCTCCCCTTTGAACACCTGTCTCATGGTAAGCCACACATACACATTTGAAATACCAGTCCCTTTTATTGATTCATTGCATGTAAAGTTTTTCCTGTAAGTCTTATCATTACAATAACCATAGACCTATGTTTTAATAGCCCCCGATTCATGGAAAATCACTGTTCTTCAATGTTCTAAACTCCTCCTCTTCTTCTTTTGCTCTCTAGAATGCAACAACTTCATGGACCAGTGCCTGTCCATTAACCCAAAGCAGCGACCAGGCCTGGAGGAGCTACAGCATCATCCCTGGCTGAAGTAAAAACTGCCATGCTTCACAGCCTTCAGAAGGTGGATGATCACACCACATCAATGATTGGCTTGATGGGTCTAATAGTGTCCCTGCTGGAATGGCAGGGAAAGAACTAATATGCTTTGGTCCTTTGTTGTAAATAGTGTAAATATTTTGTGAATAAAAGTGGATTGTTTCCTCTATAATTTCCAGGGACTTTGTTAATTGTTAGTTAGCAATAGTTTGTTTCAGACATCAAATCCAAAAAGGAGTGGGAAGAAGTAAAACTGATTCACCCTTTTCATAAATTACCTACAGAGGAGGAAATTATTATTTGATCCCCTGCCAATTACAAAAAGTAAGCAGTCTATAATTTTATGGTACCGTAATTTTAACAAACAGAGACAGAATATCAAATTAAAAGTCCAGAATACATTGTATTCAGTTAAAAAATTATCATTATTATTATTCTTTTTAAGAAAATAAGTATTTGATCCCCTACAAAAAAGCATGAGTTCCTGCTCACACACACACAACACACACACATTTTCCCCTCTGTGGCATTCAAGCACATTCATGAAACATGCACACACACGCACAGCCCCTCTGTGGTCTCTGACGGCGTGTTTTTGCCAAACACCTGTGTAATTGTACAGCTGTGGAGAATGCTGGGAAAGGACCGAAGGAACCGAATAGCATACGGCTAATACCCTTTGATTCCACCCAAATCCCTGGCTGTGTGTGTGTGTTTGTTTTACATTAATAGTTGTGTGAATTTTATTGGTACAAATCATACTAGTATGTGGCCCACAGACTCAATAAGGATAGTTCATAACAGCCAAAGGCCTATGAACATAAAGATAGAGCAACATGCAACAGGCCAAATAAGATTGCCTCATATTCTCCGAATTCAGTGTTTCTTACCTTCTCTCTCTTCTCTGTCTGTTTCTCTCCCTCTCTGTGTGTGTGTGTGTGTGTGTGTGTGTGTGACCTTGAGAGGGAGCTTAGGCCAGGCCAGGTTGACCCATCTCCTCTCCTCTGCTGCACGACCAGCCTAATCAAATACAGCTACCTTCAATCATTAGAGATATAAGTCCTCACACCCCATGCAGACACCGTACACTCAGTTGTACTTTGCTTTTGTGAGGTACTCTCTGACAGGACAAGCTTCAGCTTGTAAAGACGGTCCACTCGCTCACACACAATAGCATTGTACCATGCCTGGACACACAGCTGTGCCAACTGCTGCAAAATCCAGTCAGGATGCTGGGGACCAGGATATAATTTTTCCATCCCAAGTGAGTAAGTGGTAAGTGAGTTTTTGACAAAAGAAAATGCTATCTGTACTGCTTGAAACCTGTGACAAAGATGCCCCACCACCGACAGAGTTTACTCAAGAAGGAACCAGATGTGGCCCAAGTTTTTTTCTGCCCCAAAGGCTCCAAATAGTGGCAAAGAGTCCGAGGACATTTCCAAAACAGGGGTACTACCAACACAATGCTGCTATCTTACAGGACAATGTGGCCAAATTGGATCCTTCAAATTGCCATGTATTGAGGCTGATGTTAGTGACTTCATCCCCTGGGCTAACTCCCAGGGAACGAAACCCCCAGGATTTTCTCTAAGTGTCACAAAGCACACCCTGTGCCCCAGGATGTATTCAAAGAGTTGCAGTGTGTGATTGGTGAGTTTTTAAAAAGACAAAAAAAGGTTGTTGGTGACCCAGTGATAAATGAGTTCTGAATGCAGCAGTTTAACAAAGAAGGGCTATCAACCCAAAATATCAGCAGTGTACCGATGAGGGAGAATGCCAAGCTGGTCCAAAGTGCATGGGTATGTACCTCTCTCCTAAAGCTGGAGCATTTGATCTATATGCTGACCGTTAAATCCGTAAGATCCAGGTTTGGCTGGGACAGTGATACCTGCTTATTCTTCACCCCATAACTGGCCACCAAACTAGGAAATGCAATGGTCAAAGTGAGCAAGCACCTCAAAGTCAAGGCCTGATTATTGATGAGAAGGATGGTTAAAAGAGCCACAGAGTTTTAGCAGGTTCACGCTGCATAGTGGAACAAGTTGGTGTTGGCTGAAACCCTGAGGAACATTTCTAAAGCCAAGTGGAACGTCCCAGCCTTACCGCCCCTCACTGAGAATGTCCAAAATGTGCATCTCTTTCTCAATCAAATGAGGGACCAGAGTAGCAGGGAATTGGCTAAGACTCCAACAATAAATTACTGTTTCTGCCTGGAAAAGGTGGCTTTATTTATACAATTTATTTGACACGGAGAGGGTGAGGTTGCAGGTATATGTACAGTATTTTCATCCAGGGACCAGAGCATTTTAAATAAGCATTTCAAAATCAACTTATTGCCTTTATTTGCTGTACTTATGCAAGCGTAGTTGAAGCTAAGCAGCTTAGCAAAGGCTAACACTAACACGGCCATTGTTAAGAAATAAAGAGTCATTGATAAATACCTTTGTTCCTGAACGTTGTCGCAGATTCCTGTGACTCCAATGAAGATGGGTAGAGATGTTCGGCTGACACTTTATGTAAGATAAGATAGCATTCATTATATATCAACAAGACGTCAAAGCATGGGCTTCATTATGGCACAAGTGCTCTTGGGTAAACTGCTACGTAATCAGTGACGTACTGAGATTTTACAGTGATGCAAGGATGTGGCTCTAACTTGCCGCCTTTGCGGTGGAAAACCGAACCGGTTCTTCAGCTGTGTAGCTCTAACTTAGCTCCAGCTCCAACAACAGGGTCCCGGCATCTGCTGGTGCCAATCTTCAGCTCAGCGTTAGACAGGGTACACCCTGTACAGGAAACTAGTTTGCCACAGGAATGAATAGCCTTTCAATCAATTAACTCCAATAAATCTAACATACATTTTGTAATGTGGGAAGAAGCTGGAGTACCTAGAAAGAACCCATTCAAACATGGGGAAAACATGCAACCTCTACACATAATTGTTCCAAGAAGGGTTCCACCCAGGAATCAAATCCAGGCAACATCCAATCATCTTTTTTCCAACCCGCTTGATCCTTTTCAGGGTCACAGGGGATAGACCGTTGTGAGACAAATTTGTTATACCCAACTGATGATGTGCTGGTGCCTATCTCCAACTGTCATTGGGCACTGGGCAGGGGTACACCCTGGTTTCTGGTGTCCTTGGCCATAGTGGAGTTTGGAGTGTGACTGTCTGAGGTTGTGGACAGGTGTCTTTTATACTGATAACGAGTTCAAACAGGTGCCATTAATACAGGTAACGAGTGGAGGACAGAGGAGCCTCTTAAAGAAGAAGTTACAGGTCTGTGAGAGACAGAATTCTTGCTTGTTTGTCGGTGACCAAATATTTATTTTACAGAGGGATTTACCAATAAATTTATTGAAATTCATCCTACAATGTGATTTTCTGGATCTTTTTTTTCTTATTTTGTCTCTCATAGTTGAGGTATATTTATGATGAAAATTACAGGCCTCTCTCATCTTTTTAAATGGGAGTACTTGCACAATTGGTGGCTGACTAAATACTTTTTTGCCACACTGTATATATATTATATTCACAAATTGAAAGCATGAAATAGTAATTTTAGGATTTTTGTTTTGTTTGTCATTGCACAAAAAGAAATGATTGATGATGCAATAAAACCAGTGATATTGCTTTTTGTTTACTGATGAATGCTTTAAGACAGATTAAAAGATTAAAATGTATTTTGAGCATCTTTTTTTTATAAAATAACAAATGATTACTATTGCTCTTTACAAACCATAATTGTAAATATCAGGAATAAAAATAAAAAAACTTTATTGAAAAATAAGGCTGATTTGAATATTCACTTCACAAATGTTTTATAGTTGTAATCATGAGCTAGCACCTAGTGACTATGAGTATCTTTAATTAGAAAACAAGAAATTATTTCAAATTTAAAGACAACATATGTAATGTGTGTCTTGGAATTGATGCAAACAAAGCTCTTCCTTTTAGGTGCATTTATTTTAGTCGCAGTCAAAAGTATCCCTAAGAGAGGGTCCTCAATAAAAATAGCAGATAATTATTTTTACTTTTCCTTTGATTTATTAACCTCAAATGTAGGTTGCCATGTTCGGTTCCAACTTCTGCTGACTAGACGTAGACCAGTCAGAGCAACCATTTGGGAGTATATTTAAATACAATCATTGTGCTTGAGTGCAATGTAATGGGGTGTGTGCACGTGTGTATGTTTGTGTGCAGTTCATGTGCAGGAGAAGTTTAAAAGGAAGCAAAGTGGCTCAGTCAGCAAATGCAAGGAAGAAAGAGCAAGTGAAGTTAAGAGATTTTTAAGTTGAGAGATATTCTGGAGGTGGGTAAGCAAGCAAAAGAGAAGAGAGAGAGGGATGGGGAAAGAGAGAAAGATAGGGAGAGAGAGAGAGAGAGGGTGTGGGGTCAAGTAAGATGGAAAACAGCCTAAACCAGTGAGGGTTTAAATATTATAGGGTTCCTACACACATACACACACACACGTACTCACACACATTACAAAGAGTAGACCTCAGAGAGAGGAAGCAGTGCTGGATGCATTTGTTGAAAAAATGAAATTGCTTCTCTTCATATACAAATGCATGTGGTTGAATCTTCCATGTGACAGCAGCTGTCACACAAACAGTCCAGGTAGAAAAAACATTTAAATCAAGGAATCGGAGACACATTTTGACATTTGACAACGCTGATTCTATTAAAGTACATTTGACAGCACCAGCTGGTCCTCAACTTGTCCTCTGTCCCTCACATCAATATCTGCATGTCCTCCTTCACTGCATGCACCAACCTCTTCCTCCCTGGCATTCCTCCTCAATTCCTTCCTTGCATTTCCAACTTCAGCATTCTTTTCTCTACATAATTATCATCTCTCCCACACACACATATATATATATCACTTTCCCATCAAACTGTTCAACATTATCTGTCCCTCTGATGTCCTCATTCCTGATCCATACCAGCCTGTCATTGCCCGATCCCGTTAGATCTCGGAAGCTAAGCAGGTCTGGGCCTGGTTAGTAGTTGGATGGGAGACCACTGAGAATTCCATGTGCCACAGTGGGGTGGCAGTCACGCCAGTGGTATCTGTCATTGTGTCCTTGGGCAAGGCACTTCACCCACATTGCCTCGTATAAATGTAGTGTGAGAGTGAATGTTGGTGGTGGTCGGAGGGGCCGATGGCGCACTGTGGCAGCCTCGCTTCCGTCAGTTTGCCCCAGGGCAGCTGTGGCTACATTCTTAGTTTACCACCACTAAGTGTGGAGTGAAAGAATAGTGACTCAATTCTGTAAAGCGACTTTGAGTGTCTATGAGAAAGCGCTATATAAAATTGATGCATTATTATTATTATTATTATTATTATCCTGTACATTCTACTCACTCCCAGAGAAAACCTTAACTTTTTTGGCTTTGAACCTTCAGTTCAACATTCTGTCTTCTGTTTAGTGTCACCATCTCTACACCATACAGCATGGCTGCTGTCACATGCTGTCCTGTAAACTTTCCCGTTAAACCTAACTGGACCTTCTGTCACAGATAAAGGTTGGGCATCGAATATCGATTGGTCCTGGGACTAACTTTCCAATTCTCCCAGGATCGTTCAAATTTTAAAATTTTGATACCCAGTCCGCTGACTTGAAAGATGAAGCCGCCGAACACCAACGGAGAAGAATCCACCGGATGCGTTTGTGTTACCACACAACCATGAAGTGTGCGGCGGTGATCTAAAACTCGGCTCAGCGCAATACTCGCAGGGCAACACACAGACAAACAACCGTTCACATTCACTCCTACAGGCAATTTAGAGACTCCAATCAGCCAAACAGTCATGTTTTTTGGATTGTGGGTGGAAGCAGGAGTACCCGGAGGAAACCCACGCAGCACAAGGAATACATGCAAACTCCACACTGAAAGGACTCTAGTGTGGGCTTGAACTCAGGGCCTTCTTGCTGTGAGGCGAACATGCTAACCACTAAGCCAACGTGCGCCCCATTCAAATTCCGATGATGCCCAAACCTAGTCACAGATAACTTTTGTTTCTTGTATTCTTCCAGTTCACTTGCCTATGACTCCTTCCGAAGGTTTGGATGGTGTACCCAAAGTACTGGCACTGTTTTTTGCTACTTTCCCTGCATGCATCGGCCTGACACCCATTCACAGACATATTAGATTTATTAGAATGGCCATCACTGATGCAAACAGAAAGGGCTGAGAGCTTATCCTGGGTGTGTTCCTACCTTCACTTTGAAATTCTCTGTCACAATATAGCAGCACACATCACTCAGAAATACTTCACCCTGACTCCTTCATGTAGTACCACGTTTCCTCTCTTTTTTCCCTATCGTACATTATGCTTTTACAAGGACACAGTGTAGTTTTTTCTGACCTTCTCTATACCTAACATTTCTAATGTAAATATTGCATCTGCAGTGCTCTCGCCCGGCATGACAATTTCTCACTGACCTTTGCCTCTTCTATTTACCTATAGTCTACTAATTGCCACAGCTTCATGCTATGACAGCAACTGCTGATCCCCTTCATAAGTAACATTAAAGGAATAAAGAATACAATACTGTGTACTGAGTAATAGTTTTACTCATGTTAACAAATCAATAAACATTCAACATTCATGCTAACAAAAAGTGAAAACATTTAAATAAATCAAATGTTTCCTATTTTTTTTTTATTTATTAATTCAGGATCTACAATACAGTCGTTAGAAATCTATTTTTCTGTTATGAACTAGCTAGAACTATATTAATCCTTTGTGTGGAGGTATAATAATTAGTCTGTGTTGAGCTGGCACTTCCACTGTTGGATCATATTTTTAACTCATCACTCTTTTAATGAACACCCATCTTGGTCAGCGGATTTCAGTTTTTGGCAGCAGTGAGCTCGAGCACCTTCTGCGTGTTGATATTTAATCGAAAGGTCATTTAATGTTGGAAAGCTTAGCTTCCAAAATTAAATCTGAATGTGTGTGTGTGTCTATACATGTGGCTGTTTTTGTTGAGCAGATTGCTATATAATCTCTTGTTGATCCCTTTTTTCTCACTGTTAGTTCCCACACTGAAATCTCATTAATTACATTTCGGTTTTCAAGTAATTATCAGTGTAGCTCCATATTGTTTGATGTTTATCCACAGATTTCCTGTGAATTAGGATGGGTGCATGGACTGTGGTGACCCATAACATCCTGGTTGTTAATTACTAATAGCTAAAGATGTAAAGGTATTGTAAATACGGTGGTATCTTGGTTTAAAATGTTTTGCAATAATTGCCAGTGTTGCTTTTTTCTGGAGCTATTGAGAGAGTCGGTCTGAGAAGAAAACTACCTCTTCCAGGATTCCCTGCGCAGTGTAGGAAGACGTGGTGGGCAGAACAGAGGCAGAGCAAAACGTAAAACTTCTACCAAGTCGGTCCATGTTGCGATCGCAACTATTAATGTAAATTGAGCCAATCGCCACAAATTCTAACCCTAACCCTAACCATTTTGTCTAATCATGCAATATTTCCGCTATTTTGACCAATCTGACTAAGCAAAAGGTGTACATCACAGCAGCCACTATAACACTAAGGACAGGTGTTGTGACAAATCCCGTGACCCATACAAAATGGTGGTTCTGATTGATCCGGTGGCACGTGGTTGAAGTCAGTGAGTAAACTCAGACCTCAGCCGCTTTGTGTCAGTGACCATCAGCCACAATGGAGCTGGCGGTTTGATACTGGAGTGACCAGAATCTTTAGTCTGGTCACAGACAGCCAATACCACTCTTCTGAGTAAAATAACAGCGAACATGTCTCATGAACAGACATGTTTAATTATTTCCTGGCTGCTAAAGACTAAACCTCGACTAATATCTATGATCATTGATAGAGCTTCACTACAGGTACCATTTAAAACGGTAGCAGTGGCCAATATCATTAGTGTTTGTGCCCCCTGGTGGTATTTCTGCACACACTTTTACAAATCGCTGCACGCACAAGGCTCCTCTGCAGGAAGACTGTTGCAAAAGTCACGAGTAATACTGCGGTGAGAAAAAGCCATTTACTACTATAACCATTTTTTTTATTTTAGTATTTTTTGGTTTTGCTTTAAAAATTTAAACAACCAATTATTCTCTGTTTAACTCATTGGCTACCAGCCATTTTCAGAACAGATACCCCTCACTGCCGACCATTTTAAACCATTTTGACTGATCTTTTAAGACCCACAGAATGTTTTGTACTATGACTATGTAAAATCTGAAAGCTATCTAAACTCTCTACTTTCATCAGTAAAAAAATGTAGTTTCTAGCTTGTTTTTGTTTCTGATCAAAAAGCTTTTTGAAAAAACCAAAAAAAAAACTGTCAAGCAGAACAGTGACTTTGAGGCTAATGTTTTTTACTTTAGTGACACCTCTAACATCTGAACATTGGTTTCCTTCTATAAAACAACAAAAACAACACTGAGACCGGGCTTTTGATGGCAAAATTATTATTATTTCACAAATATATAACAATGTACAATTACAGATATATAAACTTAATTACAGGTGTGTGCCTGTGTGCGTTGTGTGTTCACCCCTATACTGAATAGTTCAGCTTACTGAATCTGGATCAGGTTCGCTTAAGTCATCCGACTCAGATTCATCAGATGAGCTGGGCTTTAGAGAAATGCGGAGTCTCACTGCATAGCCCGGGTTGTTGATTGTTTTCTCTCACGATTGCAACACTTTCAATAGCCGGCTTAGGTAGACACATGCTCTGCTCAAGTGTGAGCAACTTAAACTTCACCGTCTTCTCTCGTTGCACCCTTTTCTCCCTCGTCAACTCTTGAACAGTATGCCCATCGTGGCTAATCTCTCATCCAATGTTGCAGTGCTGCCACCTACAGGGCACCAGTTGGTCACTACACCACAGTACAAGTCTGATATTTTTGGGAGAGCTCAGCCACAGTGTCTCCTAGCAACCCCATTGAAAAACATAATTGATGTACATATACGTCAATGGCAGTGAACGGTTGGATTTGAAATGACATATATATACGTCAATGGCAGTCAATGATTTAATATTATCTACAGTAAAAAAAAAAAAAACTTTCAAATGTGATAAAAATGATCAATATCTTGTTAAATTCTTGAGTCTGGCTCTTAAATTTATTGATATAAAATATTTCAAAGGCAAAGGATTTTTGCAAAATTACCAATTTATGCAAATATTAATCTTAATTCTAGACCAATATACAATCTCCAATGGCCACTTGTACTTGAAAGACTTCTCTATTTGATTATTGGGGTACACTTTTGGCCTATTTCCATGTATTGTTATAATATCGTTCTACCTTCAAATATATTCTCTTATTACCAAGCTCAACCCCGCAACTTGAAAATGTTACTTGTTTGACAATAGGCAAGGCAAGGCAAATTTATTTGTATAGCGCATTTCATACACAAGGCAACTCAATGTGCTTTACACGATAAAACATTCAATTGTTTAAAATCAATAAGAACATTTAAAATCATCAGTAAAATCAATTCAAATCATCAACAAACACATCACATCAACAACATGACCAAAAATCTCTCTCTCAATCATACGCAGTAGAGAAAAAAGTGCCTTTAACTTTGATTTAAAAATGTTCACATTAGATGCTGACTTCAGCTCTGCTGGCAGTTTGTTCCACTTCTTTTCAGCATAACAACTAAAAGCAGCATCACCATGTTTACTGTGAGCTCTGGGCTCCACTATCTGACCTGTGTCCATAGATCTGAGAGACCTGCTGGGTTCATACAAGACTAACATGTCACTGATGTATTCTGGACCAAACCCATTCACAGATTTATACACCAGCAGCAGAACTTTAAAGTCTATTCTGAGGCTGACTGGGAGCCAGTGTAAAGACTTTAAAACTGGAGTAATGTGCTCTGACCTCTTTGTTCTGGTTAAGACCCGAGCTGCAGCGTTCTGAACCAGCTGTAGCTGTTTGATGCTCTTTTGGGGGATTCCTGTCAGAAGACCATTACAATAGTCCAGTCTGCTGGAGATAAAAGCATGGACCAGTTTCTTCCTGATCTTTCTGAGTCCTTAAACCTTTCACTCTGGAGATGTTCTTTAGGTGGTAGAAGGCTGTTTTTGTGATAGATTTGATCTGACTGCTGATCTGAGTCAATCAGAACACCAAGGTTTTTGACTTGGTCTTTAGCTTTTAAAAATCGAGACTCAAGATAATTGCTGACAGCAGTCCTCTTTTCCTTGTTACCAAAGACAATCATCTCCATCTTGTCATAGTTTAGTTGAAGGAAGTTTTCACTCATCCAGCAGTTTACTTTTTCTAAGTAGTCACACAACACCTCAATGGGACCATAGTCATCTGGGTTCAGTGATAGATATAGTTGTGTGTCATCTGCGTAGCTCTGATAATCAACCTCACAGTTCTGTAAAATTTGTCCTAAAGGAAGCAAATAAAGGCTAAACAGAAGAGGTCCAAGAACAGAGCCCTGAGGAACCCCACAGGACATTGGTAATCTGTCAGATTCAAAGTTTCCAATGCTTACAAAATAACTTCGCTCCTCCAAGTAGGACTTAAACCATTGCATGACTTTTCCATTTAGTCCAACCCATGTTTGCAATCTGTGCAACAAAACTGTATGATCAACAGTGTCAAATGCAGAGCTTAGATCCAGTAGAATGAGAACAGATACTTTTCCGGAATCAGTGTTCAACCTTATGTCATTGATCACTTTGATCAGAGCAGTTTCTGTGATGTGATGAGAACCAAAACCTGACTGAAATGTATCAAATATTTTGTTGAATGTTAAGAATTGACTCAGTTGGTTGAAGACCACCTTCTCAATGATCTTGGCCATGAATGGAAGGTTGCTGATTGGTCTATAGTTAGCCAGTTTACAGGCATCCAGTGTTCTCTTTTTTAACAGAGGTTTCACAGCAGCGACTTTCAGGGATTTTGGTACGGTGCCTGATTGGAATGAGCAGTTAATTATCTGACACAAATTAGTGACAATTGACTTTAGAACAGTTTTAAACAAGTTTGAGGGTATTGTGTCAAGGCAACACGTTGATGGATTCAGCTGCTGAACAGTTTCCTCTATTGTTTTTGGGTTCACTGTACACTGTACACATCTTTGAGCAGCTCTTCAGTTTGATCAAACTCCCTCTATATTTGAGGAAGTGATTCAGAAAGATAAAAACAAGTAAACACTAACATGGTGTTATCCTGGATCCTGGTTGCAATGTGAAACTTCCATGCATGGAGCAAAGTTTGTTTTCTAATACCTTATTGTAGCCCATTATGCGTCGTCCTGTCCTCCAACTGAACTGTGCTGCAAAATCTATACATCACTCCAGATTTTTAGGGACACACATACAACAGTGCAGGGAGCAAAACGTAACTCTGAGAAATCTGATGCTGTGATCAAAATGCCGCAAAAGGCCTAGGTAATACAGACCTTTTTATTTGAATGTGTCATATGCAAATTGCTCGCATTGGTTAATCATTCAGTCAAAATGCTTCTCTCAACTCTAGTTATCTGAGATGAATTGATAGCTGTTAGCTTACTTAGTTTTGTGCACGTTATGTGCAAATTTATCAGAAAAACACCAATGAATTATAGAAAGATTAAGATGAGACAGCAGAAAACAACCAGTGCAGAGCGCAAATCGGAACAAGTTGGATGAACGTTTTTGCAACATGGACAGTTCTTTTCCTTTGGTAAGAAAAAGTAAAATATCATATTTAAATGCTCTAGGATATGGTTGCTCAGATAGTCCGCCTCCTTTGGGCGGTGTGAATATGCAAACAAAGTCTAGAGCGGATCAAACAGTGGAGTTCTAGAGCAAATGTTTCTGCTAGTCTTGGAGGGTTTCCATACAAAGTCTGTAGCAATTAGCAGCGCTGTGAGCACAATGTGCGATCGGTGTGGACTGAAAACAGGAATAATCAGAGATGACGTAGAGCGCATGGCATTGTGGGTGGTCAGGAAGAACCGGCAACTGCGCAAAACAGGACATTAATGCCACCAAAAGCACAGCAACTTGTAGCTGTTCCATCGTTGTGAAAAAACGAACTGAGAAGGCAGATGTTTCTGAGCACTGTTAAGCAATCACTTTGACCCATAAATGAGTCTCTTCTGTGGGATTCTGTTTTTCTGCTCAGAGAAGTCTCTACTCCAATAATGGCCCCCTCAAGCAGATAGCTCATGTCACTGCACCAGAGGCTGTTTGGTGATGATCAGAAGTTGCGCTCTCAATGCAAAGCGGGCAAAACCAAGGTGTTAAAATTGTCAGCTGTCCTCCGTCCATTCCGAACGAGTCCAAGACTAAATCAGTGTGAATGCACCGTTAGATTACATCCAACAATTTAAAGCAACATGATCAGTTACAGTCAAAAAGAACCACATTAATGTATTTTACATTATTATTTAACTACAATTTTCTGTCCTGACTTATCAAAAAAGTCTTATCAAAGTCTAAATAGTTTCAGCAATTATAATGCTAAAATAAGTTGTAAGCTTCTCAATTCCATATTGAAGAGGTTCCCTAAAAATACAAGCTTTATCAACACTGCAATAAGAACTTCAATGTCTGCTAACCATTACCCTTCCATTTTTATAGGCCCACGTGTGCATTCCAGAGCAGAAATGTGGTAATACCCACATACTGAGCGGGTAAAAAAATACTGCATTTTACAGGAACTAACAGATTTATTAGTTTGCATTGGTTTGAGTACGTTTATGAAAGAGAGGGACACCAAAGCACTTTGCAGGGATTGCTGCCAGCCGTGGGGGAAACACCCGCCTTCACACACACGCAAAAGTACACACTCACACACAGGCCCTTTGAACAAGCACATGTGGCTGTGTAGCAGGTTGTGACCATCTAAAAAAAAAAAAACAGGGTGAGTGGAGGGCTGGGTCTGAAGCTCAACTAGGTAATGCAATGCAGATTTTACGCGACCTGGTACACACGCACGCACACATGCACACACACACACCCTGGTGGTTTAATGCTTCTCGTGGGGACTTTTTCCAGGTCCTTGGTTTACATCAGGGGTTGGCTCCCTTTCCCCTCATGTGGTGCAGTGACCATTTACTTTTATTCCCCATTAAATTGTTACGAAAGGATTTATTCACCAATATGTTTGTAAAGATGTGTAATAACATGCTTTAAATGTTAAAATTTAACTCCTATGGGAAACCCTGAAAAAACCTGCTTAAGCTAGGGTTACAGTAAAATATTAAAAACTAATAATATTTGTATTGTATTATTGCAAATATGATGTGAAAAATGGGGTCACGTGCAGTGGCGGCTGGCCAATAGAGGGCCCTAGGGCGCCGCCTCACCACTCACTACGTTTGTTTGAGTAGACATAAAAAATAATTAAAATTAATAATTAATTAAAATTACTACGACGCAAACTTATATCTGTATTTAGATAATCCGAATAAATATAATATAGATAATGATGATGTGTAAAATTGCTTTGTTTTTTCTGTGTCTGATTGGTGATGTGTTTCCTCCTTGGGGCACAAAAATCTTTAACGTCCACTTTCATTAAAAGTTGTGCATTCGCAATAACTCCTCTTCAATACGAGTCAATGGAGTGTCTCTGGGCGCAGTTTTGTAGCCCCCCCGGGAGAGAAATGCACCAGCCACCACTGGTCATGTGCACCTCAGCCGATGGAGTCTGTAAAGGCATTACCTGCAGAAACTGCAGCCATGATGTTGTTGAGTCTGAAGAAGACAGACTCAAGAGCCCTAAACTACGAAGCTGGATTTTCTTTTATTGAGGTTTCAGGGATTAAGCCTGCAGGCTTTTCTGTCCTACGACACTTGTAGGGCTGCAGCTATTGATTCTTTTTGGAATTGATTAATCTAGCACTTTATCGATCGATTAATCGATTAATCGGATACAACATTTTTCTTGTGTTTTTAAGCAACCAAACCAAATAATGCAAAACAAAAATGACGTGGCTGTAAAATGATCAAGCATTTGGGTTTTATTTCTCAAAAAAACAAAATTTGCTCCAAAACTAAGCCCATTTATTGCAATTTAACCATGTAGTGTTAATAAGTTCCAGTGCCAACAGTTAAATAACAACTTTAAGTCAACTAACTAACTACTAACAAATAATATTTCATTTCTGAGGTGAGCCTATTTCCTATGGTAACCTAGAAACCTGTGTGTATGGGCCTGACAAACTCTGGAATTATGTTTTTAGCAGCTGAGAAAATTCATTTATCTCAGTCAAAATAATATATTTCTATTCTATATCAAAATATTGTGCTGCTGACATCATTAGAATTGTCACAGTGATGATCAGAGACAGTGTTTAAAATCCACAACACTTCAGAGCACAGGCACTGAGGCGTACCACAATATTTAATGCTACAATTTATCAAATTTAATGCCCTTTTTCTCAAATGTAAAGCTTTTATGGCCTTAAATTTGGCAACATCAAATTTAATACCTTGCCCATTTAAGGATTTAAACCTTACCCCAGTCTGTGTGTACACGCGTGCCGTGGGTGCTTCCAATCACTTACGTCTCGTCTGCTGGCGGACACCGCTGGCACGAGGCTCCGCTGCTTCACAGACCGCTGGGTGTAGCCGCTGTAGCAATCTGAAGCTAGAGTTGCCGCATCTACCGGACTATAACTGTTTGATTTACCTAATATAAGATTGTCTAGCAGTCGTGTACTATTTTAGAGTAATTACGCTGCAGGTTCACTGAGAAATTATTAGAACTGACTTAGTTATCTGCTGTTTTATATCCTTTGCTAACGTGCCAACAGGCACGCAGCCAACAGGCACGCAGCCAAATACACATGCATATGTCAATATACTGTATCGAGGCTGAAAAACTTCTGCGATCATTTTCATTTATCGTCCGGTTAATTTATTTATGTATTGATTATCGGCCCAGGCCTAAATTAGCACTACATTACCTTGTTTCAGCGACGCTTGTTGAAACAGCATGTGGATGCTTTCGCTTCAGACGCTGCATCATTGAAGTCGTACTGCTGTGGTATGCCAGGTGTTGTTTGCAGTAAACATATGATTGCACCTTGTTTTCTTCATTTTTGAGGATGTATTGATCCCAGACTTTAGACGTTCTCTGTCGCTTACTTTCCGCCATGGCGCTAAACTAAATGCAGAATGTTTGACGCGCTAGTGGTGTGCGGTCCCTGCACGTATAGTGCGCGTCATAGGAATCGTTTCAGCCCTAGACACTTTCTGACCTCTTACTGAAGTAAATCAGCATGATAGAGCAGGTTTTGTTCTAGATAAGAGATCAGCGAGTATAAGGGTGCTTCCACATATACCTCATTGGTCCGCACCGTGCTTTGTTTCCTCAGACACTGTAGACTGGCTCCTTTGCCGGACTATCTGAGCTCACTCGAAGTCTGGTGCAGACCAAACAAGCTAAATTTGGTTATCTGTCAAGTGTGGGCCTCGGTTCGCTTCAAGTGAAGCCTGGTGCATTTTTTACGATGTGAGAAAGCAAACCTGGACCAAATACAGGAAGTGGGACCAAATATAGGACCAACAATTTCAGTGCATAACGAAAAGGCAAGAATTTTAGACTTAAGCCTACAGGTTTTTAACGAGAAACACCAACCTATCAACATTTTCTGGCTTGAGAGACGAGCGAAGGCAGGTCACTACATTTCCCCCAGTGCTAAAGACCCTCTCTCATGGGGAACTTGTTGCAGGAATACATAAGCACTTCTTTGCTGGCTTTGAAAGCTGTGGGTAGAGTTTCTGATGTTTCTTCCACCAGTCCAGCAGTTCCTCTTCACTGTCAAGGATGGCAGATGGAAGGTAAGACTGAAGCTCAGCCTGTTGTTCCTATTGGAGAGATGGTCTTGGTGTGGCTGCACCCATAACCTTGGAGAAACTCCTCAAGGTCTTCTTTTTCTTGGTGCATAATCTGCATTGTCTGCAGTCCCTTCGCATGGATCAGTTGGGATCTTCTTCTTTGACATGTACATGATAAAGAAAAAAGAAAAAACGAATTCCATCTTATAAAACATATTAAAAGCAGAATCACATTCCTGTTTAGATTACAGCACATCTTAAGCACATTTTATGCCACTTAATATTTTTTTTTATTTATTTTAAGTTCTGTATCTATGTATCCACAATTATTACTAACCATGCTTGTAGAGGCAGCCATCTCAGATATGAGCCTAACCTGGATGGGTGCAGTCCTGTCCTCACTGACATATCTCAGCTTGAAGCATGGATCCAGAGCAGAGGCCATGTGAAGGAGTTCTTGTGTCTCTGGATCCTTGTATTTCTCCTCCAAGTAAGTGAAGATTTTGGTTTTGATGATGTTCTTCAGGTTTGGAACTTCATCACTTACTTTGAGGATGGAGGAGCTGAACAGGTGGAGGACAGGCTTCACAAAAGAAACACTGAAATACTTCTCACTGGACAGTGCATCAGTAAACTCAGTCAGAGGGTGATGGGCTATGTCAATGGGTTTGAGGATGCCAATGTCCTGCCATGTTGGGATGAGGTGTCTTGATTTTCAGTCATTAGACAAGACTTGGGAAATGGCCCTCTGCTGCTCCAGGACTTTAGCAATGATTGCCTGCCTTGATCCCCACCTTGTGGGACATTCTGTCTTCAGCCTATGCTCTGGAAGTTTTTTTAGCCTGTGCTAGCTACTTTTTATGCCCCCAGCTGTAGGAGAAACTGCTGACATGTTTTTTGTAGATCCCTACTGCACGGTCAATTTGTGGATCTAAATACAATTAAATTATGTGTAAATTTTTTAAATTGTATTTTTCATTCTTCCTACTTGCCAATTGCTAGATGGAGCCTATGACCAAAGCACTGATGTCTGGTCCATTTATTTAGAGAAGCTGCCTTGATGATATTAAAGCCATTGTTTGCCATAATGCCGACTAGTCTTTCCTCTGGCAGGCTTCAAGAAGCCAGTGCTTCCAGTAGTCCCTGAGCAATAGCTACTCCTGTGTGGACTTGTGGAGAGAAAGACGACTGCAAGCACTGACTTTTCCCTGTTAATGTAGTGAATTGTCAAGGACAGGTACGGCTCCATTGTTCTGCTTGACCATAGGTCAGTCGTTGTTGCAAAGAAGTCCACGGTTGTGATTTCCCTCTCTATTTTTCCCTGACATTTTTCATACAATATTGGTAAAGCCACTTTAGAGAAATGAATGAGCGAGTGGATGACATATGTCTTGTCCAGTGTTTTGACTATTTTTATGAAGCCCTCGTTGCTTACTGTATTTATTGGACAAATGACTTTGGCCAAATTCAACAATATTGTGTTTTTTATTTTAGGGTTAGGGTTAGGGTTAGGGAGGCGCATGGATTTGGTGTTGCCAGGTGCAAGGTCGCTGTTATGGTTGACTGGGTTACGGACAGGTATTGTGCGAAGCTGGTTTAGCTGTAGCCTTCATGTTTTTGTCATATTTTAGTTTTTGGTGTTTTTTTACGTGGTTAAACAAATTAGTCGTGTTACCGTGCAGCACAAACACAACTCTGTTGCACTCTCTACATACCATATGTTCTTGTTTAATGTCACTTGCCCCAAATTCAAAGCAAGTCCAGACCATGGATGTTGCCCCCTTTCGAGGCACCAACTCCTCGCTATGATGCTCATCGCCAATTTCTGCTGAACTTTCTCCTCTCGACATGAGCGACGCGCTCTCATCTGACTTGTTAAAGGGGACATATCATGGTTTTAAATCCTTCCTTTTTACATATAAATCATACAGTTGTGGTCTATATAAAGCGGAACTGCAATGCTTGGGTCTGAATTCCTCATTATTATAGCTCCACAGGCCCCTTTTTTACCCCTTTTCTGATGTGCTTCTGAGAGCAACTCGTTTTGGTGCGGTCTCTTTAAATGCAAATGAGACACTCCATACCCCGCCCCCTGTTCAGGTGACACTCGGTTCAACTCCACCCTGCTCGGCCATTTTTGTAGTTTGATAGAAGAGATACGGCTATGTAGCAGCGCGTAAACTTTTCATTCAGAGGTTATTTACAAAATGTCAACAACGGAATTCAAGCAGAAAAGTTGCTAATTCCATGTTCTACTCCTCCAGACCATACAATGTCAGACAGTCCATCAAACACAAAAATGGCTCTAATTGGTTATTTTTGCTCGGTCACGTTGCATCCAGGCAATCTGCCAAAGGCTGCAGGAGCAGCAGGGGGGACTCAATGAGCCTGTTTTTTTTTTCACACAAACTACTAGTTTGATGTAAAGCTGTCCTTACATAGTGACAGCTTTAGCAAATATGACAAAAAGTCACTTTTATAAGAGTTGCAGACTGCACCTTTAACTTGAGTTCCTAGAGGTTCTGATACAGAATACTGGAAGTGACTTATATATATTTAGTAAATGTGAATCAAGGCCAGTAGGGTTGTAATTATCCCAAGACCCTCAAAATGATCACTGTTATTGCAATCAGTAACTGAGTAATTATTAAAAGCACTGCCACTGGTACTTTCTCTGCTACCCGATGACATCATTTATCACAATCAGATTTTTCACGACAGCAAATCCAAGCAAAAGTTTTAGTCAGCCTTTAAATAAACCTCTGAATCAGAGTAAATCTATTGACACAGTGACTTCAGGCTAATTTCAGACATCCATTAATAAGATTCACTACATTGTCAAGTTCAAGTGTTTATTAAAGTGTTAACGAAAGAACAAATAAAGATATTTCCTTTGTTCCACCTCAGGGCATTTGACAAGTTTGCAGTGAATATATTTTTGTGTCTGATTTAAACGATTATAAAACACCTTGTGTGACAGCTGAGATTTATGACTGCCATCCTTGGGTCCAAACATCTTCAAACAGGGCTTGTGAGCCTCTTAGCCTGAAAATAAACAGTTTGTAAAGGCGATAAAATGTTCTTCTAAGCTCGTTATCGTTTCCTGCAGCGAGCTCCCGCACACCTTTGGGGGGAAAACTTGGCAGAAGTGAGAAGAAAGGTGTGAAGATGAGAGAATTTTTTCCCCCTTTGGGAACATTTTCACCTCTGATGAAGGAAGAGGGTGAGAATAAAAAGAGGGCACCACTCAAATAAAAAAAGGAGACAACAGTGAAAGCAGTGTGAGGAAACTTTAAGAGGGAGTTAAATGAAAAGCAGCGATGTGAGCTGATAATTTAATTTCTGCCAGAGAATCATTTATTTCATTTTGATGATGCTGTTGTGAAGTTGTCTGTGAACAATAGTCCACACTTTTCACCTGAGTAGAAAACAGTTTCTCAGGCTCTAATAGTAATGTGGAACCTTCTGTATGAATAAACAGTCTCTCCTCCCTCATGTTCTATGTAGGATCTTTATAATCGTCAACAGACAGGAATTCCACAAACCCTTCGATTGATTAACCCATTCTTATGTTTGTGTGAACTTGGTTCAGGAAGATTATTTCAGTAAAAAATATTTCCATTCCATACTAAAATTGTACACATTATTCGTGATCTGCACCAACATATAGCAATTGGCTAATATTCACACAACTATTTACTCCTATGGCCAATCTATAAACTCCAATCAACTTAAGATACGTGCTTTTGTACCTAGAATATTTTGCCATGTTTGCATTGTTTTGGGTGTCCCTGTTGCTCTTCTACTAATGCTAATGAGCTGTTAGCTAATTCTGGGGCTGAGACAGGAGTGCTAACCAATACACTACCATGAGGCTTCTGAACGCTTTATTTCTCTTCAGCACAAACATAGTATAACAAACAAATATTACCCTTTTACTTCTTTAATTTACATTCTCTCACATATTAGCAATGGAATAAATGGTCATGTGACAAAACGTTTTTGGTTCACAAAATTCTGCACTTGTCTCCTCCGCCGAGTCCTATGCACGTTCAAGCTTGTGGGGGTGTGGCTTTGGACGGAGCCTTGACGATAGAGGGGACAGGTGGGTGGAGCTTAGAGGAGGTCTTGCTAGCTTTTCAACATTGCGGACTGCACCTTTTAGCATTATTTGCTTAATATGTAAACATGTTAACAACACAGGAGTAAAGCAATTAGAGTTTATCCTGAGGTTATTGATCAAGTACATTTAAGATGTTAGTTACCATCATAACTTGTTGGTTTTACATCATTTAAAACCACATAAACAAAATGTGAGTTGAAAGACTTTAGAATCAGTCAATCAATTGATTAATCAATTAATCATGTCATTTCAATATAGCATGTTATATGATGAAGAGGAACATTACTTCATTGAGAGGCAATAAGAACAAGTGTTTCAAATGATGTTTTATAACCATGGTGTAAACAATTACACAAATATCCTTCTTTGACAGATATACTGCTTGCTAAAAATAAAAAAAATAAAAAACAATAATAGTAATAAAATGGTCTTTGATTTTTAAACTGCTTTGATTATGACAGGCAAAAAAAGTAGATTCTGGGTAAAAATATAACTTGGGTAACACCATCAGTACTCAAGCTTTTTCAAACAATCTTGTACAGAGAGAACGTTTTAGCACTACTATTCTTAACCTTATCCTTGTATTTCATTCTATTGCTTTGAAGGCAAGAGACATTAACAGTCTTTATTTTGGGCACAAATAAACAAAATTTTTCTGTTCCATTATAAGAATGAGAGAAGCAAAGTAAGATGGATTGATGAGTATTTTGTTCATAGAAGTATTCCGATTAACCCACCATTAGTCCCTAAACATTACTACGGTGGCCGGGAAGTGTCAGGTGAATGCATTTACAGAAACGAACACAAATGCAAACAGGTCACAACACGAATGCAAACAGGTCACAACACGAATGAAAACTGGCCACAACGGAAGTGTTTCCGACGGACCGGTATTACAGATGGACGGGTATTATGATATGATAGCCTGATATGAAAAATATAAGAGCATCCTCATCAACTTTCACTTACTTTCATACGCGTTTCGACGTCTTCTTCTTGTTCTTCTCTGTTCTGGCGGGTTAAAAACATCCGCCAGAAACGTGTCCGTCTGTAATACCGGTCCGTCGGAAACACTTCCGTTACGGCCATTTTGCATTCGTGTTGTGACCTTTTTGCATTTGTGTTTGTTTCTGTAAACGCATTCACCTGACACTTACCGGCCACCGTACATTACCCTTAGAGCTGCAATATGTAGAATCGTGAGGCACTCCATGCTCCCCCCCCCTCCTCTCCTAAAAAACTCACCAGTCTTCTTGGGAACACTTGCGTGCACACGCACAACTGTGGAAGTCTTTCCGACTGTTTTCTCCATAGAGACTAGTGACAAACGTAGGGACTTTATCTTGTGTTATTGGAGAGTTTTCTGATGTTTTAGACACATGAAAGCATGTATCACCAGTGCGTCGAGGGGAGGGGCTTCTCTGTTGCCAGTGGTGTTCATACAATGAATGATATTGTGCCAATCAGTTACGTTCATAATTCACCCAGTGGTGAAGGCGCTCGCATCTCCTACCAGGACACCAACTACAGGCGCTCTATGCCAGCAGAAGAGCACCTGTCCATCTGTCTCCGCCTTCAGTTGTTTTTTGTTTTTTTCGTTGTCACTATTCTGATATGTTATTGTTTATTTGAAATATATTCAGAATCAGAGTATTTATTGTCTTTATACATCAGTATAACAAAATTACATTTGGTCTCACACTGTTTTAGTGCAAGAACATACAATATATGCAAGAATAGCTGAAAAAATTGAATAAAAGTAAAAAGGCAAAGAAATAACTGTTTCCTATTTACAAATGTACAAAAAAATTGAATAACATTAAAAACAAAATTAATGTTGAAATTTCCATTGGGTTCGTAGATTTGTACGTCTTACTCCAAAGGAGTCAATGCCTCACCAGTCAAGAACCTCACTTCAGGTCAGTGCGTCAAGTATTACAGTTTTAGTCTGTGAAGTTTTGCAGTAGTGTGTGCTTCTGTACACCTGACAGCTGAGTTCGACCCTTAAAGCGGCCTTTATCAAACCAAAAGCAAATTACAGGCCACAAAGCATCAGCGTATGTGATGTGAGCTCTCTCACAGCGAGCAGAGTGGGATCAAAGGCCTCTGCAGCCACTGTGGTCTGGTTCAGCACCCAGACTGACGTCAGCGCACAGGGCGAGAGAGGACAGGGTGAGAGATCGCAGACAGCACCACCATACAGGCTTTCAACATTTCAACAGTTTATTTAAATGTAACTCAACCACGGCTACAACTATGAATGATTTTCAAACTATATGTGAACAACTAATGCCTTGCATTGTACTGACAAGTCAAAATTAAACACGGTCGATAGCAATAATAATAGCAACGAAACAATGCCCACTGTAATAAGGAAAGCAAGAAAACAAAGCAAACATTACAGATTAACTCAGGTAATTAAAAAGTGAGAATGATTATTTTGTCAGTAAATACTTGCTTTATTTAATATTTTTTTGGATAAATTGTTTTCGTTTTCTGTCACATACTAAATTTTAACATTACAAATGTTTATTATTGATGACACTTTAAAGCTGACTGTCTCAAATCGCAGCAAGCAAAAATAATAACTATTGAATGAGTTGCTTTGTTAGTGAAAATGGGAAACACTGAATTAGCAACACTACCTAAAATAACCTCACAGTTTAGCCTTTAGCATGCTAGTTAGGTGATGCACAGGAATGTACCAACAGGTGTGCTCAGAGGGTCAGAGCCAGAATCAAAATAGAGGCATATTACGCAGGATATTCAATTTTCTATTACACATTCTATTTTTTTTAAATTTCTGTCTAAAATTCATTCCTCAAAGTAAATATATTAATAACAACAGTAAAAACTTTTGGCCATTAAAGATTGTTCCAGGTTCATTTCACAACTTTTTCAATGTTCCTTATTCATGATTTATTTTAGGAAGCGTCTTCAAGCTGCACATGTGGAACAGTTTAGTCTGTAAGAACATCTGGAACGCTGGATGACCAGCAAACTCCACAGACAAAACGGGTGGTTTTAAGGGGGTGGGGCTGAAAATTTCTCTCAAACCCCTCAGTGAGACGTTGAGGGAAAACACATGTTGGGCGAACCTCTTTTCTTTTTTTAATGTATGCACATTTACCCCTGCCGCTAAGCAAGCAGGCACTTTCTTGGAAGCAACCTGTAAGCCCAGGCCTCAGGCTTCTCCATATGTACTGTACACCTGCATGCATTTACAACTTGTGGGTCTATTCTTAAAATACCTAATAAATCATGTAATCATCCACAAGAAAAAGATTTTAAAATTCAAATTAAACCCAAAAGCTTTTATCCGAATTCTGACCTGATCCGACCCCGTTAGAAGGTCAGAATATTAATAATAGTTTGATGCAATATATATATGTATATTTCTTTTTTATTTATTTATTTATTTATTTTTAAATCAAATTTTCTATTCAAGCAAAATCATCTTATATTTCCAGCATTAATCATAGCTTTAAGACTCTTATTAGTTATTGTAGTTACATCAAGGACGTTTTTTTTCTTCTGTATTTTTTGTGTTCCAGTTATCAAGGATTTTTATTGTGTGGTTTGTGAAAATCACCACTTGAAGTCCATATAGGTCAAAGATCAATAGGTGAACCTCAGCTGGGCTGATTGGGGGTTGGAAGAGTGTGTGGTCAGAGGGAGCACACAAACTGCTCAATGGTGACCAGATGGGGGCCAAAAAGGCTGTGTGTGTGCATTTGTTGGTTTCTACCAATGAAGACAGAATAGTTGCTTTGAATGATTTCACATGGGAGACAGATGATGACGGTGCACAGTGCAGCGTAGCTGAAAGGCAAAGGGAGGTGGTGTGTTTGGTTTATGCATTCATGTACATGACTCCAATGACCGAGTAGCTAATGTTATGTTTCCAACGGTTGTGTGTTCGAGTAGGGTTGACGTCAGGTGCAGTGCAGGTGGGCAGCAGGGTGAAGGGATGAAAAAGGATCGCAAAATAAACACACCTGATCTCACTGGACACATTACAGCAGAAGCAGCAGAATAAGCGGCTGCAGTATTGCTCGGCTCTTTAATCTTCAAAGTGAAATATTTTAATGGAAAATTCTTGTTTTTCTTTTACCAATGTTGATAGCCTCTAGTGGCCCCTGGAGGCAGTTCTGTTCATTACAGCCAAGGTAAAGATGTTTGTTTTTGACAAGGTAAGATGTTGATCTCTTGAATATCTTAAAATTAGTGAAATCTCTTCGCAGTGAGAATGAATAAAAACTATTATCTTTAAAATTGGCCTGTGTTTTGACCACTGCATTGTCTTTTTTAATATTTGGTGGTTAGTTTTGAAGGCATGTATTACTGGGATTTGCTACACTTAAGGCTAGCACTTCCCTCAGACTAAGGTATCATAAGAGAGGAAAAACCAGATTTACACAAGACCAATTCATAAGGGTTGGCAGACCAATGATGCTTTATGTCAAGGTCAGAGAGACGTAAACATGTGAAGCAAGTTCACAATGCTCGATGCACTGTACTAATGCTTATCCAAACGTGCACTTATGAAGCTTGTGTGTAAGGTGTTATGTCTGTATGGGTGATCACATTGACATTATGTCTTTGATTTACTCACTTACCAGTTTATTATCTGTCTGCCCAGACATTGTCCCATTTTCTAACTAATGGACGTTCTTCAATCACAAGATCCACAGCAGTGGGTGTGTATATTCACACAGACACTGCCAGCATTAAGAGGATGCCAGGATATTTATGTAAGTGAGCACATTTAACCCAGCATGCAGGTTATGGGTTAGTTTAGACCTATTTGTTTATAGTTATTTATTCATTTATTCATATATATGGTGTTCAAGTAAAATGAAACGTTGCGCTCATCAGAGACAGGGATTTCTATGAATTAAGACTACTTTTTTAAACAAAGCTTTCACAAAAAGCTAAAAGGCATATGCAACGTTTCATCCCACACATTCTATGATGTCGCTACAGTCTCTTGCTAAAGTCTTGCTCAGCTGCAGGGAACTAACAAAGTAAATGCTCAAGTGCGACGGTTTTAACCCCACACATTATACAAGTGGGCATAATGTTATTCCTGATGGTTTATTACCACTAAGATTAAATTAATTTTGTTAAAATGACTTTAATGTTAAAACAGTGCGTATATTTTACAATTGTACAAAGAAAAAAAAGGCTGTAATAAATTAATTACCATTTTCATATCGAATAATAAATCAAAATGACAAAGCACAACTACCTAATTATCTATTTTCATTGCCATTATAAGCACATTCAATTAAAGCAAGCTATACAAAAAAAGTATTTTAATTGTCAACTGCCTTTTTATTACCTAAATGTAAGTTTTAGGAATACTAAAATAATTGTAATCTAATAAGTAAAAGTAAAAAAAATAAAATAAAACTCAATAGTTTTGACCAACAGAAAAAAATGTAATGAGAAAAGTGTGTGTGTGTGTGTGTGTGTGTGTGTGTGTGTGTGTGTGTGTGTGTGTGTGTGTGTGTGTCAAAGCTTCTTGCTTCAAGGACAAACAGTGCCCCCTGGGGACGAATCTCCTTCCAATCTCCTTTTTTCTGCTCTTCAGTTTTTTTCTTGTGTGTAATTTAGCCTCTTTTGCACAATTCACTACATCCCAAAAAACCCTCTTTCAATTATGACTGTTAGAAGAGTGGGTTTAATGGGAGGAGAGGAAGAGAGAGACAGACATAGTGGGAGAGTTTGTGTGGTCAAAGAAAAAAAGCCTCTTTGTGCCACTGCAGTCTAAAAAACTACACTCCTCCCTTATCCTCTTGTTTTACAATAAACATTAAATGCTGCTGGTGCTTTTATTTTAAAGTGGGACTGATTAGTTTTCCTTGTTCTGATGCAGCATCTACAAACACACATTAATACAAGCTGTCCTAACAAACTCCAGCACTTGACCAAGGTCAGATATGAAAACAAGAGGAAAAAAATCAACAGATGGACCAAAGGAATGTTTTCTACTCTATTTTACAACACAATTTAAATTATTATTCAATTTGGGGAAGGAGATAAAATCACAAGTTCACATTTGGTATGATTTCGACTTAAGCTAATCCAATTTCCTAAAGTCCTTTTAAGGCTTTCTTCTTTTATACAATCATCCAGTTAATATTATACATTCATTTTGATGTATCAGTAGAAAACGCACACAGAGAATATGTACATTTCCTGAAGAGTGAGTGGCAAGTCATCAGTGTTGTGCAGGGAACTGAAAAAATAGTACCGGTAACTACTCACCATTATAGGCAACTTTACTAAAAAATGATCTCTTACTTTGCTGATTACTTAACCCAAAAGTAATGCGTAATTGTGAAAAGTAATGTGTGCATTACTTTTCCTCCTCGTGCCTGAAGCTGCTATCGTTCGACACTTAGCGCCTGTATGTCAAACGTGCTCAATGATTATGATAATAGTCCACGCAAATTAGTAGCATCTTTAGCATCCCATTGATCTATTTGCAGACACTAATATGGAATAGATTTATGCCAACATAGCACATCCTAAAAATATATATCAGTCCAAGTGTTGCTGTGTAAAATGACAATGTTATGAACTTAAAAAAGATCATTTAAAAAACGTTTCGTTTCTTTTTGAATCCGTGCTCCTCATCTGAAAGTTGAGGCCATAAATCCACTTCTTTCTATTAGAAGTGCAGGTCGACACCTACAGCTGTGGAATTACTGCACCCTGCGCTGCCAGGATGATGTTAAGAAATCTGTTTATGCAGGTGAAAGCTAGCATGGAATCTACGATCTGCACCAGACTCTGCCTCCGATTAACAGCACCAACCCTCAGTGCGGCACAATTTTTAATCCCTTAGATCAGACGTGTCCAACTCAAGAATACAAATATTCAGTGAAACAGTTGGGCTGTCATTTTAAATCTGTAAATCATGAAAGAACTATTTTTGTTTTAACCAAAAACCCTGGAATTTTCCTAAAATTATTATACAAAACTTCTCCAAACGAATCACAAAATCAAGGGAATAAAAAGTTAAGATACTTCAGGGACTAATATCTGTCACTTAGTGCTTTGATATTGTCGGGCCTTACATATATTTAGTTGAAGTGTGAACTAAAGCGTATTAATGTTGAATGTACATGTTGTCCAGTCTACTGTGTCCCCCACTTGAGATCAAACTGGCATTTGAACAAAAAAATGTTTAACACCCTGCCTCAGATTGTATGGCATGCAGCGCTGTACTCCTCGAACTAGCACTGCACCATGAAATCTCTACAGTCTAACACACCTGCAACAGTGCAAGGCGCAAAATGTTAATCTGAGCAGGCAAAGTACAGCACTATGCTACGTGTTGCCAAAATAGAGCCATATTGATGAATAATCATTCATATAACCATAACGCAACATGTACATGTTGTGGTTGTATGAATGGATTGTGGGAGGAAGCTGTAGTTTTTGGGTAAAAAGCTTGGCACATTTTGATGTTATTAGTTGAATCCTTTGTTCTGAGTTCTCTTAAGTAGCAAACATGTAAAGACAGAGACACACACGGACAGAGGACAGTGTGCAGACGTCAGTGTGATCATGTGTTTTGGCTAAAGAATAAAAGAAGGGGGTGAAGGACAGAGGAAAGGAGGTTTTGGTATGGAAGAAACAAAAGAAGGTGGAGAGAGGATCTGCTCCCCTCCCTCTCTAACCCTTAGCCCCTCCTCACACCCCCATTGCCTCACTGCCTTTAAATAAATTCTACTCGTGTCTTGTAAATTTTTATTTTTGTGCCGCTGCCGTTGCTGCTTTTTTGGCTGCGGGCCCCATCTGTCGGCCAGCTGCTAGATGTTTGGGAGGAGGTGTGTGTGTGTGTGTGTGTGTGTGTGTGTGTGTGTGTGTGTGTGTGTGTGTGTGTGTGTGTGTGTGTGTGTGTGTGTGTGTGTGTGTGTGTGCGTGCGTGCGTGTGTGTGAAGGGTTAAAGAAAGAAAATGCTCATACACATGCAGGCATGCATCTAAAAGAGATTAGACCCCAATGAATGGGAATGTTTGCAGTTTTATGAATATGCATATTAAATGAAAGGCTTAAATGGCAAGAATATGTATATAAAAAAGGAAGAGTGTGGACAGGAGAAACAAGGCTTAAGAGTAAAATGGACGGAAATGAAGGCGTAATAATAATACTAAAAATAATAATAATAATGCATTGGATTTTATATAAGGATTTATCATAGACACTTAAAGCGCTTTACAGAACTATGGCATTACTCTTTCACTAAACACTTAGTGATGGTAAGCTGCTATTGTAGCCACAGCTGCCCTGGGGCAGACTGACGGGAATAGAGTAGATAGGTGTGAAAAAGAAGGCCCTAATATTGTAGCGACAGGACACGAGAAGGAAAGTAGGTGGAAGTAAGATGACAGCAGGTAAGAAAAATATAAATGTATAAGGAAAATGTAACGTGGGAAATCTAAGTATGGTAGGGAGGTAATAGAAGTTAATACATTAAAAATTATAATAATAATAATAAGAGGGAACCAGAAAAACAGACATTAAAGGGTATGATAAAGATTTGAAGCAGGAAAGTTAAAGATTGGGAGGAATATGTTGGAATGTTTTAAAGGAATAAAGAAGGAAAAGAAAAATAATAATTCCATTTTAGAGAAGAAAGGAATTAAAGTGAAAGAAGAGGGAGATTATTGAAAAAGCAAGAATGGATGATTGGATGGATGGTGGATGGGTGAATGTTTGGATGGATGGGTCGATGTATGAATTGATGGATGTATAGATGGATGGTGGATGGATGAATGGGTGGGTGGGTGGATCGGTCAGTGTATGAAGGAATGGTGCATATGAATGGTGGATGGATGAATGGATGGTGGATGGATGGGTGGATAGATGGGTGAATGAATGGATTGGTGAGTGTATGGATGAATGGGTGAGAATATGGATGGATGGGTGGCTAGATGACTGAATGGATGAATGTACGGATGGATGGATGAATGAATGGGTGGATGGATGGATGGGTGAGTGTATGTATGGGTGGATGAATGGATGAATGGGTGGCTGGATGGGTGAGAATATGGATGAATGAATGGGTGGATGGATGGGTGAGTGTATGCATGGATGGATGAATGGATGGATGGATGAATGAATGGATGGATGGGTGAGTGTATGGATGGATGAATGGATGATGGATGGATGGATGGATGGATGGATGAATGAATGGGTGGATGGATGGATGAATGAATGGGTGGATGGATAGATGAGTGTTTGGATGGATGGATGGATGGATGAATGAATGGGTGGATGGATGGGTGAGTGTATGGATGGATGAATGGATGATGGATGGATGGATGAATGAATGGGTGGATGGATAGATGAGTGTTTGGATGGATGTATGGATGAATGAATGGGTGGATGGATGGGTGAGTGTATGGATGGATGAATGGATGATGGATGGATGGATGAATGAATGGGTGGATGGATAGATGAGTGTTTGGATGGATGGATGGATGAATGAATGGGTGGATGGATGGGTGAGTGTATGGATGGATGAATGGATGATGGATGGATGGATGGATGGATGGATGAATGAATGGGTGGATGGATGGATGAATGAATGGGTGGATGGATAGATGAGTGTTTGGATGGATGGATGGATGAATGAATGGGTGGATGGATGGGTGAGTGTATGGATGGATGAATGGATGATGGATGGATGGATGAATGAATGGGTGGATGGATAGATGAGTGTTTGGATGGATGTATGGATGAATGAATGGGTGGATGGATGGGTGAGTGTATGGATGGATGAATGGATGATGGATGGATGGATGAATGAATGGGTGGATGGATAGATGAGTGTTTGGATGGATGGATGGATGAATGAATGGGTGGATGGATAGATGAGTGTTTGGATGGATGTATGGATGAATGAATGGGTGGATGGATGGGTGAGTGTATGGATGGATGAATGGATGATGGATGGATGGATGAATGAATGGGTGGATGGATAGATGAGTGTTTGGATGGATGTATGGATGAATGAATGGGTGGATGGATGGGTGAGTGTATGGATGGATGAATGGATGATGGATGGATGGATGGATGAATGGGTGGATGGATAGATGAGTGTTTGGATGAATGGATGGATGAATGACTTGGTGTCAGTCTCAGTAAAGTGGAGACCCTAGAGCGAGACAAAGGAGGAAAAAGAAAAGCAGATGCTTTGGGAACCTTTTCCTAATACAGAAAACACAATGAGACACCATTAATCAAGAGCACCCATGTGAACAGCAGTTCCTTTGTTGTGTTGTTTCTTGGGGCACAATTATTTTTTTCTCCAAAAAGTATCTTTACTTATTACCTGATTAGACATCTTTGTTCCACAGGGAAGTGTTTGGTGCAATACACACAGACACAGGCTACACACATTTGTTCAGTGACTTGTCAAATCTATATGTTTATTTCAAGTAGTGGATGCAGACTAGACTAGGGTGCATTGCCATGAGTCTGACGATACGATACAATTCTTGACTTGCATGTCACAATACGATATGTCCCGATACTAAACAATATGATATACATTGCGATTATTGCGATATCAATAATTACAAATTTCACCTTTACAAATGCAAAATAGTATGAAATGCAATTTATTAAAACATTTTTAAACTTGCGAGAACAAGTAAATCGTAACTAACTGTAATTAAATACAAATATCAAAAACAAGTGGTAAGTTTATCAAACTTTTGCTTCTACAACAGATTCTGATTCTGTTAAGTTCAAATTAAAAAACCTACATACATCTGTAAAAGTGTGTTTTATGAAAATAAAGTGCAACTTCCAAGTTAAAATGCATTAAGGAGTGAGGTAGTTTAAAAATGTCTGATGTGGTTCACTGACACCTAGTGATTGGGCGTTTACATGCAATGCATATGTTAGCGCAATTACAATAAATGGTTTTTTCATCAAAAAAAAAAAAAAAAAAACATGACTATAAAAAAATCAATTGACATTTTTTGGATCGGTACAATAATCACATGGTGAAATAGCACAATATATCACCGAATCAATTTTTCATTACACCCTTAGTCTATACAAATGACACTCTGATACCAGCCTGTGGTTTTACACAGCCTGCAGTCCCACTTAGTGTGGACCCAGAGTCAGCTGCAATCACTGTGCCAACCATTCACAAGTAAATCACTTCTGAACCTGAAGTTAGAAGCTGTTTGCTAATCAATACTTTACTAACAGTTAAAGCCCTAATTGGATGAAAATGGCGTTATTACATATATGTGTTTTAAGGAGACTATTTCAAATATTTATATGCAGCTGGAAAGTTAATCAAAATATTGCATCGGACTGCCAGCTAATCTGTGCTTGATTAATTATTTGTAAAATGGTGCAATAACACCACTTACTACAGTTTTTACAAACCCTTGCGGTGTGTTGAACTTTTCAGGTCTCAATGTTTGCAGTTAATATGGATAATCTTGTAGCATTTTTAATTATCTAACTGAGTGGTTTTCACAAAGTGTGAGCTTGAAATTGCTCCCAATAAAGCAAGAAATACAAAAATGCAAATGTGAGCATATGTATCCCATACATAATTTAAAAATTAATCTAAATATTGGATAATATTTTGGTTAAAAAGTGGAACAGAATGAAAATAAACGCTGTTCACAAAACAATTTGGAGGTTTGTGCATGTGGGTGACTGAGTGTGTGTGTCACAGTCATACGTTGGCTCAGGTTAGTCCAACTGTGTGTGTGTGTGTGTGTGTGTGTGTGTGTGTGTGTGTGTGTGTGTGTGTGTGTTGTGTGACCTACTTTTACTCAGCAAACAACCCAAAACACATCCTTTCTCATACTCACAGTGGGTTGGTAAAGCTGTTTGACATGACTTTTTTCTATTCTCTCTTGCACTCTGGCTGTGGACACAGGCCATTATAAGCATGTTTGTGTGTGTGTGTGTGTGTGTGTGAGAGAGAGAGAGAGAGAGAGAGAGAGAGAGAGAGCTTGTTCCTCTTTACAGGACAAAGCCTTCAGTGACCCAGTAAGAGAACAAGCAGAAAACTGTAAATTTCAATATGCAACAGCTCTGTAGCATTTAAGGTCAAAACCTGCTCCTATGACATATGTACACGCTGTATGCACACACAGTAAACACAACAAGGTTTACTACAATTTTAGTGTTTGCTTCTGATAACTGCATGTTTTTGTGCATCTAACCACAGTGATTGTAGTAAGTGTCAATATTTTGTGGAATAGGATGCAGACCTAATTATATGATTACCTGATCAATATTGCATAGGTCATGTATTGCTGCCACAATGGCTTTGACCATTTGAATTATAAACTCCATCAGACTACAAACTCACTGCTCTACACAATAGGATGTTAAAAGAACAAAGCCAAAATGCACCTGTAAAAAATTGTGTCCCAGAAGATGCAGCGAATGGTATCCCAATCTGATATTGATGCAAATATAACAAGTATTGGATTATATCGGACTGCATCTATAATCTTAGATACAAGCAGTTCATTCCAGACTGAACTAGTGGTTATTTTTACCTTTAAAAAATGTAATTGTTTGTTTTTAATTGGATTTGTTGGGGTTATTCTTTAGGATCTTTTAATTTGTCTTTTTAAATTGTATAATATTCCTTTCTTTAAAGTTAAAATGTATGTAATCAGTTTTTCTTATTCCTTCTGTTGCTGACTATTGTTCTCTGTTTGAGTAATATCCCTTTGTCACTAAGATTCCACACTACAAAATAGTTAATAAAAGTATGTATGATTGATTTGTGCTGATAAATCGGATTCATATCATATTGGCCAATACCCAAGAATGCCATATTGGTATTGTATCGGAAGTAATAAAAAAGTTGTGGCTTCAATGGATAATATAACATGGGGAATCAGGCAAAGCAAGCATCAAATGACTGATGTCTGTTTTTGGAGTGTGTAGGTTTTCTCCTCGTCCAAAAATGTGTGTATATTACTTCAATATATTTTTCTATTTTGGTTGTAGAGGTGAAAGGGTTTGTGGTGAATCAACAGTTTGTGTCTGACTGGCATCCTGTATATGGATGTTTTATTTGTCTTTGAGTCTAAGACACCAGTAGAAAACTGAAACCTTGTGCAGAAGATGATAGATTTATTAATCATCAGGCAAATCTAGATTTATTATTTTCTTTCAAATCGAGATGGTCCCTGGGAGAATTAGACTGGATGAGGATGCATAATACTTCAAATGGAACACCCCGTGCTTTGGGTTGGCTAGGTGACATTGGTCCTTAGGTCCTTGTCCTTAAAAAAATAAATGAGCATCAATGAACCAACCTGATATGAGCTGCTGGCCTGGAAAATAGCTAGCTTATTAAGCAAGCTTTTAACAGAAATAAAGTCAAGAGGCATTAAGGTGTTTGTGGGTCAGTGAGTGTGTTTGTGGAACAGGAGCTCAAGGCCTATTGTAGCATCATTTTGAGAAAGGAAACTGGTTTACCAATCATGATTCACATCAACCCAGGGTCATACCCACCAAATTTGGTAGAAATCGGTCTTCCCATTTAAAAGATATAAATTTCCCATATTTGCAGCGTCCCCTAATGGCCAATATTATTCCAATTTGGCGCATACCCCCACAGTCACATGCCAACCAAGGATCTCAGATTTGGTGTTGTTAGCATTTATTTTGACCGAGATATGCAAACAGTTTGCGTTTTTATAGCTAGCTAGAAAAATTTACTTGTTAATAATTTGCGCATATTTTCTAGTCATAACTTTAGATCAAGTCCAACCAAAGACTCTACTTGCCAAGTTTCATGCTGACTGGACAAAACCCCACGGAGGAGTTCGAAAATGTAGGTTTTCAGTTTTCGCGACAAAATAGGCGTGGCCCAGCCCAGGTGATTCAGCGCTATTCAGGGAATCTGTGGATATGAGGTTTTTGAATGTGCAACATACAGTGTGGGAGTTATAGCCCAAAATGCATTTACCTTGATTATAGCGCCACCTGCTGGTGGACATATGCGAGTTTTTGCATCAGAGGTACGTGGAGGGGTCTGGACCAACCCTTCAAATTACACCCCCCTCCCTTGCATGGTTTAGCCTTCAGCACCACCTTTATCGAGAGAAAAATAAAAATAATAAGAAAAACTATAAAAATCCAAACAAAAACAATGATATTCCCAGCACCACTGGTCCTGTGAACCGCGTTAGGGGCATGCAATACGCGGTCCCCAGGCCCCACGGGCTTGGCCCCCTAATTACAGTTTAGTATGTTCCAGTTGCTACACAGATGTAGGTGTAAAACGTTCACAAGGCAGAAGGTTTCATTGTGCACACGTTACATGAAGGACACTCTCTTTTTTACTACAACAGTGGATTGTCTGGCTGCAGGATGACAGAACATAATAATGTAGTCCACTAACCAGCAAGTGGAAAACACTGCCTCAAGCATCAGTTTTACATAGACACACACACACACACTCACAGGTGCACGCCAGCAGCTTCCTTTTAAACGTCCTAAATGTCTTGCTTTTAAACACATTTTGGTGCTTTGAACATTTGGACATTAAAACTGGTTTTCATTAGCGATTTCCTCTGAGAAGAGCTTAAATGAATCATTAGTCAGAAATCCATCAGCTGTGCCAATTTTTTTTTTTTATTAAAATAAAAACCTCAGGGGAAATCCAACCTGGCATTACCTTTACAGTCATTTTATTCTGCTAATCAGTGTTTTTCTGTCCTCTTTCACTTAATACCAGTCCCCTGACTAAATGGGAGACAGGCCCTAATTGAAGGAATATTAGAAACTATTATTTCTAATTAAACATCACAGAACACACTGTCAGAGTTGGACTGCCTGAGCGATTGAAGACGCGCTGAACCTCTGGCATCCAAACAAAGTCTATTAGCGTAGACGGGTGAGTGCCACGTCAAATTGGCAAGCAGATGAACAACGATTTGCCAGAACTCCTCTACAGCAGGTGTGTGTGTGTCTGTGCATGTATCAGTGTGCGCGTGCATCTGTGTGTGTGTGTGTGGGGAAGTCACTGGGCATTTGAAGAATTTTGCTGCAACGTGTGTTATTCATGGCATCCAGTTCCTCGCGTCACCTGGAATCCAAATCATGGCTGGATGTAGAATTTTGGAAGTCATAGAATTTACTGGATGATTCAATTTTAGAAGTCTGAACACGCTTATTAGTAAATTTCCTGGGAATTTGTGGGACACCACCTGCCCAATATTGTATGACGGCTAGCTGATTAACAACGGCCATGCACAAGTAAAGGATGGCACGTTTCATCCTGTCACTTCCTACAGTTTACCATTTCACGCTTCCTTTCTGTTTCATCTTCAAATACATTATGAATCTTATGTTTGTATATGTTTCAGATGAATTAGTAAGGTTGCGCTGAAATGACGCCAGATAATGTTGCAATATTACAAACTACACTGCTCAACACTCAGTGATCCATTTTAAGTAAAAAAAAATCCTGGAAATGGGTGATATGATCCATGTTTTACTTGGTTCACGTTTTGTTGCCAAGTTTACTGATAATCCAAGAGGGTGTGTCCTAGAATTACATATTACCCTTCATTAGCATCCATACTCTGACTACCCCTACACAAAGAGAAAGAGGATTCTGTTTCTGCATTTCTTTGCAGGACAGACAAAAATGAACTGTGCAGTTTAACTATTCCTTTCCTCCCCTTTTCTGCCACCATAAAACTGACACGCCAGGACAAAATCCAGAAGGCATCTACTTGCTCTTCCCTACATTTGCTTTTAAGCTTGGACCTCGTACAGAGAGGATAATATCCATGTAGGCACAACTGCAGAAGAATCATCAAAGGATTTTCCATTATTATTGTCCCTGAAAAATCATTGTGTAAAACAATAAAATAAGCAGTTGTTCCCTGAATTAGACCTTTTTATTCAACTACATACATATTTTTTCCTCATTTTATGAAAGTTCGAGCTTTCAACTTTCCACTCGATGTAAAAACTGACCCATATATGATATTTGAAAGCAATAATTTTATGTTTTAAAATGTTTTGTTTTTAGCATTTGTATGATGTAGTTACTGAGTGTGTGCGTGTGTGATTGGATATTCAGCTTGGTATTCTTTCCAGTTAATCCTATTAGAGAGACAATATCATTGCGCTGCAACAACTAGTGTGGCTTAAAGGTGCAGTACGCAATGCTGGAAAGCTAACATAATTTGAGCTAGCAAGACCTCTACTTCTCGGACTGAATGGCAGGGATTGGTCAGATTGGTCACAAAATTCCAAACTCCTTTTACTAGTGTTTTTGTTTTATTCTCTGATTTCAGAGGAACAGTTGCTAATGATTAACCAGACCCACCACTACTCTACCACACATTAAAATTCTTCTCTTGAACAGGGAGAGCATGTTTGTGTTTGTGAGGGGATTTAACTGTAAACACGATTTTGCATCGTTGGAAGATACTGGAGTTCACGCAGAAACATATAAATGCTTGAAGTGAAAATTTTATATATAAAACATCTCCCACCACCTTTTTTTTCTTTTGAAAAATGTTTTTCTTCATTTCCCCATTTTTTTCTTTTTTTCCCCCCTATTTTTTGCTTTAATTTTTCTTTCACTTTATGATCCTTCTTGTTCAATTAATCTATAACATCTTAACTAATAGCGATACCTATTCCTCAATATAACAATACTGTTAGTGTTGCGTTCAAAACAAATAAGCATAAAACAGTTTGCTTTATTTAAAAAACAATCAGAGCCACAGACTTTCACTCATTCAAAAATAAGAATTTCTTCCACATCGTATGTGTAAGATATTCTATACAATACCTGCGACCGATTATTTAGATTTTCAAGCAGGTAAACAAACAGACAAATAAAATACGAGCCTGGCTGGATTGTCACAATGTAAGACATTCTGTTCTTCAAAGAGCCCACTACACACAAAAATTAAAAGAATGACAGGATATAGCACCAAAAATCTCGTTTACACTTGTTCAAATTGAGAAATAAATTTACCTTCATCAAATCAAACGTAACGCATTACCTGCAGATCAGTCAGCAACTTCCTTTGCCACCTCTACTTTTCTCATGTATTAATAGATCCATATAATTAATGCTAAGGAGTGCTAACACTAACAAGCACGAACACTATTAAGAGCGTTGTGATCTTAACCTCTGTGAGAGTGTTGGTTTCTTCTAATTACGATGCCACAATGTAGCAGCCACATGTGGAGAAATGTCTGTAGGTTTCATTCATCAAATCAAGGGAACAAGAAGACTGATTGTTACCTGTTATTAAGCACTTAAACAATTAATGACAGACATTAACCAATATTAAATGATACATTACAGCATTATAGATAATATACATGGGTTAGCTGCTTAGTGAACGCTTCGAACAATCATCAGGCGAGGGCAACGTGGTAGAGGAGCAAAAAAGGTAAGAAGACCTACCAGTGGCTGGACAAGGTTGGACTAACAGACATCAGAGAGGCACTAATCCTGGCAGCACAGGAACAAACATCAAGCACAGGAGCCATCAGGAAGAAGGAACACGAGAAAGTAGGAAAGTACCAAGGGAGATTGGCTTCAACAAATTACAGGAATAACATCTGAAGCCTCAGTCCAGAAATACTGAAGATACTGAAGAACTAAAACTCCCAGGCCTCTGGTAAAGGATCCAAGCTTTAGGAAGACAAACACAACACCCCAAGAGGGGAAGCGGAAGATTAGAAAATATAATAGCTACATTTTTATCCAGTTAACACATTATCTAATGCCGAAAATAATTTTAGCACACGTTAATCGCAATATTATTATTTGTTTATTTCTTAGCCATAGGAGGTTAGTTCATACTGTTGCAGGCTAATGCCTGATATATGCTACGTCGAGCCGACGCCGTAGCCACACACCTAGATTTTTAAGTCGGCGTAGTCCTGAGGTGATGCGGAAAATAAGGGCTATGATTGATATGATTGATTCTGAGGCGTGCAGGAAAGATTGTGGCCGACCCCTCCCACCCCGGTCATAAACTATTTCAATCTCTCCCTTCTGGAAGGAGGTTTTGGTCCATCAGGACCAGAACCTCCAGACACAAAAACAGCTTCTTTCCCTCTGCCACCATCCACATGAACACAGCCCCAGTCACCCACCGAACCCCTTGTACTGTCCTTAAAACTGTACTTGGCTATTAAACATTTCTGATTTCTGATTCTGATCAGCCCAAAACCTCACCTGCCTATTTCACTCAATACTGCCATCTTTCAACTTTTTGTTGAGCAATGCAAGATTGAGTCAAAGAGAGAACGGACAAAAGGTGGCCGCAACACACGGAGTCCAATCACAGACAAAAGGTGTGTGTTTTCTGTTATTATCGCCACTCTGCCTCATCTCTGCACCTACAGTGTGTGTGTCTGTGTGTGTGTTTCATTAACAGCAAACAATGACCGACATGCGGAGGAAGCCACAGGAGCAGACATGATGTTATGTTTAAAGTCTATAAAAGTCTGTATGTGTTATGTTGAACATGGAGCGTGAAGGAGAGCTGAGTGCGCAGAAGCAATTTGAAGCAGCAGAACTGGAGGTTTTAGTAGAGGAAGCTAATAAAAAAATAGAAAAATTACAACTAAGACATAGATAGATAGATAGACAGATAGATAGATAGATAGATAGATAGATAGATAGATAGATAGATAGATAGATAGATAGATAGATAGATAGATAGATAGATAGATAGATAGATAAATAGATAGATTGTTGTTGCTAGATTACACCAAGGATTAGTTTAAATGAGGCTCCATGGATTAAGATGTTTGCAGATGACATTGTGATCTATATTGAGATTAGCTGGTGGATTTAGAAAGAAATGAAACTACTAGTTATTTGTTTTTATTTACCAATACACTGCATATTATTCACAAAATCTTACTTTAACGTAAAGGATTAGATCGTTGATTATTTACATTTGATGTACAGAAGCTGGTTGCTTTGTGCAATTAGTCCAAAGTCAAATTACATCCCAAGTGTGGCAAAATTATACAACATTATGTTTATGAAGCTGAAGGAACACTTGTAGATGTAGATATAGTAAAAGAGGGTAAGTGAGAGCAATAAGGTGAAAAAGAATCAGGAAGTAAGAGTTAACGGGAGCCAGAAGAGGGCAAGGGGAATCAAAGGATGAAAATACACGGCGGAGGTAGTTCAATGAGGAATGCTGACAGGTCCCTTTCAAGTCTTGGATACACATGCACACACACACAAATGCACACACACACTCAGGTCCCAGTGGAGGGCAGGTGTATACAGCACTACCATCTGTGTATCAAAGATTCAAATATTACTACTGACACACACATATTTTAATTTGGCTCTCTCTCTCTGTGTGTGTGTGTGTGTGTGTGTGTGTGTGTGTGTGTGTGTGTGTGTGTGTGTGTGTGTGTGTGTGTGTGTGTGGCTGTTAGATGTTACCTCTGCTCTGAGGACTTGCAGTAGAGGCAGTGGACTTTTAAATGGCCCTAAACATACAAACATGCAGCCCAGTCGCACAGAGTTTGTGAAACTTTCACAGAAATTACTTCATGCAATTTTTCACACAAGACAACATGATTTCCGAATATTTTTCATGGGGAACAAATGGCACAAATATATGTGGAGCTGCTTGGAACAAATTGCAAACCACTGTATGTTATTGGGATTTATTACATTAATCTTAACCCCAAACCCTCAACTAAATGAAATGTTCTAATAAGATATAATAACTTCCAAATGGAAACACATGAGTTTGAAAGTCGTGTCTTGCAGTCTGAAAATAATTGTGAAGTTGTGTGGGCACCTTGTGAGCAATGACATAGAGACAAAAAAGTAAGTTCAGTCAGGACCGCTTTAGTCAAAATAAATGACTTATTAACAATGAAAATGCATTTGTTTTTTTATATAGCGCCTGGAAGCACTTTACAGTGATGTGCATGCAATCTTGTATTTGGCAGTATGGGTCTATTCCGGGACTGTTTTTTTTTTTTTTTTTTTTTGTTCTATATTAGCGGTGATTTGAGCTGTCCTTGGTGCTAAAACATGGCAGATTTGACAGCTTTCACTCAGAGTGAGAGACAGATGTGCTCCGTAATGGGCAATTGTCCATGCTTCTTCAATTCACTCAGCATAACTGAAATGTCTCCACAGGCCACAACACATCGGAAGCAGGATTTTTTTTTTTTTTACCTTAATAAATGTCATTACCTGCAAGAATCTGATATTTCAGATTCTGAGAGATGGCAGCAGCTGCAGGGAAGAACAGATCCGGTGAGATTAGGACTATGCTTCCAGGGATCTTTGGGGGATAATGACGTCATCACGGAACGCCGGAGTGACGTCATACAGTAATTTGGGACGTAGTGGCTGGCAGCATGTGGCACTTGGGGCATGTAAATAATCCGCTGGGCCTGAGAGGGAAGCTTTTGGAGGGAGCTGAAGTAGTTCTGACGCTTGGATGCGTGAGCTGATGCTGGGCAGAGCCGACTGAATGTTACCCGGGGTCCAGAGGACGTGGTATCACCTGGGACCCGAGTTGTCGGACATTTAATTTGACAAATTTTTGAGACGCGGACACCGTGCGAAAGATTACGCATTTTTGAAAAATGTTCTTCCCATATTCGCTTCATATGTGCGTCTTAAGCGAATATAAAAGTGCTGCCAATCCGACTCCCTTTCTGTTCACCATCAACTATGGAGGACCCCAGTAAATTCAATACTCTTTACCTTCTGTGGAAGCTGAGGTGACTTCAAAATGCTTGACGCCGGCGTTTCTGAATTCACCAGGTTAACCAGCGACACATCCAACTCGGTGAGTTTCACTGTTTTCTTCAGGAGCTGCACCAAATCCTTCCTCCTGGTAAAAAAACTGTTGTAGAGTTCCTGGTGGTCACACAACGCCACGATTATTTTCTCCTCCATGCTGAAATAGGTGAAAAGACTGGTGTACGTGTTGACAGCCTGACGTCGTTGTCGACAAGGACTCTGATTGGCTTTCGCTCCTGCGCTTCACACGAAACATTCACTGGAGTTCAGTATTTTCAACTCAAGCAAATGACGAATGTCACAGAAAATCGGGAGCGTTCATGCCGTGGTCAACACTCTTGCCGCGCTGCCCAACAGGAGAAGAATTACTCCATTGATCCTATTGACTTTGTATGCAATCTGGCCGCGCAAACTATTCGTGCCGCATCCGGTTTGAATGCAGTATTAGGCTTTCTCAGGTTTGGCTATACCCCCAGGAGTTTTGGCTGCCATCCCTGAGGCTTGTCATTGATGGATGTATCTAAAACAGCTTCCATAGGATGCATCTTGACTAAATACTCAAACCACCTCAGCTGGCTCCTCTCAAGGCCAAGTCGGGCCATCCACTGGTAAATCTTCACTATGGTCGCTTGTAACGATAGCAATTTTTTGGTCATCAGCCAAATGACCACAGGTAGATAAAGAGCTTCACTTTCATACTCAGCTCCCCCTCCATGCAGCACTGCCCCAGATCCACCTGTAGATGTCTTGCTCCATCCTCTCTTCACTCACAAACAATACAATATCCTCACACTTGGAGGTGCTCATTTGAACTGCTTAATATGATCTACTATCCTAACAAGAGCTGCAAGACGCTGTTTGATGACTTGTTTGATGACTTAATTTCATGCAAACAGTAAGGACATAATCCTCTATTACAGTACGTTAATTTATACATGTAAACTATACCTTGTACATACTTTATTAGTATTTTTTTTGGTGACATTACTAAATTGAATTTAAATCAGTCCTCTGTCTAAGTCTAGTGTGAATGATCTCCCGCCTGAAAGTGACCTAGATACACAGAATGTTCCTAATTGGATTTTGACTATAAAGTGCTGTCCTCACTGCTCAAACATTAAGAACAAATTAGATTAGTACCTGAAACAGAAAATGTTGTGACAGAATTTGTCTTTACGTTAAAAAGTTAGTCCCCAAATAATGATGGATCCATAAATCGTTACTTTGAGATTTAATCTACTGTATGTAGATATTCCTACCCCAGAATGAAGCGTTGTGGCTGATGTAGAGACACTGTGATGTCAGGTTCATATTGCCTTATTTTGCCTTCAGTTCAGTCTACCTTCATATAAATTACACGTAATTAATTATGTTGTTTTAAAACTTTAAGTTTGATTTTACAGTCAGTGCAGTTTTCATCTGCCTTTTATTTATTTTTTTAATATTTATTGATAGCCCTTCATTGTAGTTGAGAAATCTCTGTGCATGCAGCATGTTTATTGAAGTTTATATTACAGCCTATGCTGCTAAATCATCCCCTAGCATGCTATTCACTTTTAAGTATAAAGCAGTAAAATAAAGATTATCTCGTTGTTGATATGGAGACATATTTAATAACTCAACAGTTCTCATACACAGATATATAGATTCTTTAGAACATGGCCGTCCAATTTGGAAAGTTGGCCAGCAAGTGATTTTGGCCCGTTGCTCACATTCAAAATGATTTTTTTTTAATTTTTTGTAAATGTAAAAAAAGTTATACAATACAGGGATTTATAAGAAAAAAAATATAAAGCTTCCTGTAAAGCATCTTTTAGTTTTCTTCGAAAAGTGCCATATAAAACAGATGTATTATTATTAATATCATTGTTATTATTTTTATTATTATTATCTATCTATAAAAGCAAAGAAGGTCTGTGTGTGTGCATGCGTGTCTGCGTGTGTGTTTGTGTGTGGAGCGAATATCTCCCCGACGTGGTATGAGTTTGACCTTTGCATATTGTTTTGCGCAGTTTTGTTACTTTTCTGAAAAATACACAACATGACTACAGAAATGCACAAAACTACACCAAAAAAGATACGAAAATACACATAATGACTCAAAAACATACATTACAGAAAAATACACCAAACAAAAAAATGATAAAAAAGAGTAAAAAAAAAAACAAAACAAAACACATTTATCATGTGCATGTCCCATAGAATTAAACCAGGGAAATTGCACACGTTAGTTTACCACACGCAATCAAACCCCTTAATAACACTACAGAGTACAGAGTATGTACACCTCTTTGTACATCTAACCTTCAAACACAAACTCATTTGGCCATAATTGACAACTCTACTTAAACTCCTCACACTATATGAATACTTCCGCACTGTACTAGAGGTATTTATAATAAAAATATACTAATAAGTAAAATAAAACAAAAAATGAAACAATATTTATACAAAAAGCACACATAACGACAACAGAAATGCACAAAAATATACAAAAAGGCTCCAAAAACACACAAATTGACTCCAAAAAACATACATAATTACAAAAATACACCATGCAACAACAAAAATATGAAAATACTCAAAATACACAAAACTAAATACTTATACACAAAATGACAACAGAAATGTACAAAACTACACCACAAAACATAAAAAAAATACACATAATGACTCCAAAAAACATACATTACAGAAAAATACACCAAACAAAAAAAATATAAAAATAAGGAAAAAACAAACACATTTATCTTGCGCATGTCCCATAGAATTAAACCAGGGAAATAGCACACACTATTTAACTTTGCACCCGCAAAATACCCTTTTATAATGCTACAGAGTATATTATTATTATTATGCCCATAATTGATAACTCTACTTAAGCTCCCACTATATGAATACATACTTCCAACGGGCACTGTACAAGTTATTAATAAAGCTGAGGTCCAAGTACATTATTTTTCTTGAGTTTTTAAGGATTTTTCAAGGCAGGAAAAATGTACTGTTTTGATCGTAGAGGCGGGATATGTTGTGTCCCATTTTGCTGAATTTGTATTGCACTAAATGTCTTTGAAGACATTTAGATGTTTCATCATTTTGTGCCATGAAACACAATAAAAAAAAAAGTGTTCCTCTGACTTGGTGTGTGCGGCGGACTGCGCATGATTCACTTTTAGTCTGTGCACAGTCCACCCCGAGTCAAAGAGAGTTAGTGATAACAGACGGAATAAATAGCTTGTAAAACTAAGATAAACATCATCTAAGGTGGAGATAGAGAACAGACATTTCATTTATAGTGTGGAGTGTGTCCGCTTTGATCAGCTGAGCTTGGCTGCAGCTTGGCTGCTTGTGTGTGTGGAGCAGCTGTGAGCCTCTTACTATCCTCACAGCAGTGAGTGATACGTGCTGTCATGTCTCTAAAACATCAGAAAACTCTCAAATAACACAAGATAAAGTCCCTACATTTATTACCAGTCTATGGAGAAAACAGTCGCAAAGATTTCCACAGTTGTGCGCGTGCCTCACAATTCTGCAAACTGCAGCTTTAAATCATGAAACTAGCTATTATGAATAATACAGGGGAGGATGCTTTCAAAAGCTTCTGAATTTTGAATTAATTTTTTTATTGTTCTTAATTTTAAAGTGTTCCAGACCAAGATATAAGACGTAGTGCCTTACAGTCAAATACTGGAGCTGCAAAATTATTATCACCAATGTTGTGATTATGTACGAATCATTTATCAGGAAGAACTTTTTGAAAACAGTAGAGCTCAATTAGTTTTTCCCTTCCTGCAAGTTTAAAATCTACATTTATGTTCCGCTAATTGTGCTCGGGTTTCAAACTTTTCACTAACAGAGGTAGACTGTATCTGCATGTGTGTGTGTGCGTGTTTCTGGGTCTTTGTTGGTGTGTGTTCACTGCTCACATAAATTTGAATGAGATGAATAGATGAATACAAAAGTATGACAGGCCAGTCTTTTTGATGTTTCCTCACGTTGACAAGAGACATCTGCTTTGGCCTGTGGAGAGAAAGTGCAACGTGTGTGCGTGCGTGTGTGTGCGTGTGTGTGCGTGTATACGTGTTTGTTTTTTGAGTTCAGTGGGTGACACGAAAAAGTTTACATGTATTCCTGTGCATCTAGAACACACCAATGCGTGCGTGTGTGTCTCTCTCTATGTGTTTGTGTGTGCGTACGTACAGTATGTGTGTGAGCTTCTGTCAGAGCAGTGAGTGATGGAATAAGGAAGCCTCCTGAGAGCGAGCGGATGAGCAGAGGATGATGATGAGTTTGGTACAGAGTGCGACACCAGGCCAATAGCAGAGCAGCTAACGGGGTCTGATTAAAAGACACGTTCTTCTGACTAATACTTTAATGAAATACTAACACAGTTAACTGTAATTAAATTAGGAGAGCCGCCAGTGAGATTAGCGGCTATGTCAGAACAACCTTTGGAGGATAACCTCCTCCACAAATTAATACCAGAGCATTAGTTTCCTCGCTTTGCTGTTTTACACACACAGTCAAGCTCATAATGAGAATTGACAGAGATAGATTTACTTTGGCAGCGCAACACATGAAAACACACACCAGCCAGCCATAACTATGTGATCACTGGAAGTTTAGCTGACATTAATGATGGCTTAATCAGTGGCCGTGATATTCTACACAGCAGGTGAAAGCATTCTTCTTAATGTTGATGCGTTGTTAGCAGGACTATAGAAAGTGATGCCGAGGAGACTGGGTCACGTGACTACTGAAACTGTTGATCATGCTGCAGTGATCAGGGTCTATCAACGCTGATCAAAGAAAATAAAGTATTTCTTTGTTTACATTGATGAATTCACTCTTTACAGCTTAGACACCAGAGGCTTTGGGCCTTGGGAAGTATTTCTCCTTGTCTGACACTAAGAAAGATGCAGAAAAGATGTAGAAATGCAGTTCACTTAGTTTCATTGCATTTGATGAAGCAGACCATATTGAATGAAAGTATCATTTTCCCCCTGAAAGTCAATTACAATTACGTTCTCAATTACTCAAGCTTCATTACAATTTAACACAATTACAGAGCCTGTAATAAATAACCCCATGAAGCTTAACCTTCCTCTTGTGTTAGCTTTCTGTTAGCATCTCCTATGATAATGTGTCGCTTTTGTCCCAAGTCAGCTCTAAATTACACTAAAAAAGTTATATATCTTCCAATTTTTTTAACCTCATTTCTTAGTTTTTATGAGTAAAGTTTCTCTTTTTATGAGAAAAAAATAAATCCTGTTTTTATGAGTAAAGTTTCTGTTTTCATGAGTAAAATAAATCCTGTTTTTATGAGTAAAGTTTCTGTTTTCACGAGTAAAATAAATCTTGTTTTTATGAGTAAAGTTTCTGTTTTCACAAGTAAAACAAATCCTGTTTTTATGAGTAAATTTTCTGTTTTTATGAGTAAAGCTTTTGTTTTTATGAGTAAAGTTTCTGTTTTCACGAGTAAAATAAATCCTGTTTTTATGAGTAAAGTTTCTGATTTTATGAGTAAAGTTTTTGTTTTTATGAGTAAAGTTTCTGTTTTCATGAGTAAAATAAATCCTGTTTTCATGAGTAAAGTTTCTGTTTTCATGAGTAAAATAAATCCTGTTTTCATGAGTAAAGTTTCTGTTTTCACGAGTAAAATAAATCCTGTTTTTATGAGTAAATTTTCTGTTTTTATGAGTAAATTTTCTGTTTTTATGAGTAAAAAATAAATCCTGTTTTTATGAGTAAAGTTTCTGATTTCACGAGTGAAATAAATCCTGTTTTTCTAAGAAAATAAGAGAATGGAAAAGAGACGCCACTTTGGAAGCGCTCAGCATCAAGCTGTGATCATCTGTGTCATGAAAATGTATTTTATTCGTAAAAACAGAAACTTTACTCATAAAAACCAAAACTTTTCTCAGAAAAACAGAAACTTTTTTTTTTTATTCAAGTGAATGCAAAAAGCTTCCGTAACCCTGTTAGGCTTCCTTATCCATTAAATTATTGGTATAAATGTTTTTGGTGTGGACATCTGAGCCTTTTTTCTGTCAGTAGAGCCCTAGATTTCAATTTTTTTTTAAATGGTAAAATGATCCTGTGTGTGTGTGTGTGTGTGTGTGTGCGCGTGTGTGTGTTGCGTACCAGAGGACTGGAGCACATGGCACCATTAACAGAGAGAATAAGGCAACATGGCACAAAATGCATTATTCCTTTCTCAACAAGCTTATTGCAGATTTTCATCTCAGTCAGTGAACAAACGTCTGTATGATCAAATCCTTAATCCTTTTTATCTAATGCTAGTATCAGTGGGATCTGTAGGACTCTGCTACAGACTGTAGGATAATACAGAGCCTTCGTTTGACTTACTTTTGTTAATTAACCAAAAAGGAATTTTAATCAGATGGTGGTTTTATAAAATGTGTTCTAAATTTGTATATTACATTAAATAATATATATTTTTGATATGATGAATGAAACATACTGATTTGGGACAGTTTACTGCTCCAGTTTATACAATTAAAAAAAAATAAAAAAATATTACACCATGAGTTAAACACTTAAAAAATAAAAGAATGTATTCATTTATTTCATAGAATTTGTGTGCAGACTTTAGGTACACAATTATCTTCTATGGTTTTTCATTGAAGCGTGAAGGTTGACTGCTCCAAACGCACATCATTACAGACTCTCAATACCTCCTAAAAAACTGATTTAAAAACTTTTTATTTAATTAAAAAATATATTTCCAAGGTTAGCAAAGATACTTAGTGTGTGCGTGTGTGTTTGAGGCCTGATGAGCTAAGCGTAATAACACTTAAAAGTAACATTAGATTGTAAAAAAAAAAATCCATGTAAATCCACTGATTTCAGTGAAATTCGAGTTGTCTCTCTGTCTGCGTGTACGTGTACGTGTGTGTGTGTGTGTGTGTGTGTGCGCGCACAGGACATTAGTGTGTTTGCCTCGTATAACAACATTATCATAATTAATCAGATAACGGTGACATTATTAGTGTAGTAATTACTAGTGCGGCTATCTCCTGCCGGCTGCTTGTTAGAGTCCTTTTATTGCTTCTGTTATCATGACCATCACCATCACGCTTTATATAATAATTAGCAGTTTCAACAACTCCTTTACTCAATTAGAAAAATTATGATTTTGTCCTAAACCTTGATCTGCCCCAGATGAGTGAAACATTTCTCCTAATGTTTTTGTGACAGTCTTAAGCAATTTTTTTTTTTTTTACAACTAGACATTATTCAATATCATTATAAAAAAGAACAGCAGAATATTTCTGTGATTGTCATTACCTGCTAATTTAATTTTTTTCTAAAGTTCACACATGCTGACAACATTCCTGTACTATTTTCTATTTAATTTAATTTCATTGAATTTAATAACATTTTTTCCAGGCTTGTATTGTACTTCATTGTAAGAATCCAGGTCCAATCCAGTAATACACTAAAAGACACTTTTTGAAGTTATCCAATAACCACTGACTTTGGCATTTATCCAATTCTTTTTTTTTTTTTTTTTTTTTTTTTTTTTATCCAATTCTAAAACAAATCTATGAAATTGTTTTGCAAAACGTTTGACGAAAAAGTGAGAAATTTCATTTTGTATAACCCAGAAACAAGAATAAAGTTTTTTTGTTTATCTTTTGTGTAATTTATTTTCTTTTTTTATGCTTTAGCAAACAAAATGTCAGTGAAAATATAAATAAAAGATAATCCTCAATGTAAAACAAAACAAATGAATTAATTACAACTGTGTCCCTTTATAAAGATTTGTTCCTGTTAAAGATGAATGTCTAAATGCACACTTTAATCAAATAAACTATATTTAAAAAAGGTACATTTGACATTTAACTGTTTAACTGTAGATAAAAGCTTTTTCTAATTCTATCAAAACCTTGTTATGTTTTCCCTTCCCTGTGTATTTTTAAAACAGTAAATGTGGACTACCCTGAGAAACTCTAGCGATGAGTTGATGTTAGCTTAGCACAGAACATTGCTGGCTGAGCTATGTTATCATGTCAACATATTGGTTCATTTTGTACTATTGGTTCTACAAATAGATTTTTAAATATGTCATGATCAGCCGATAAGTCAATGGACTGACAACATGTATGCCTCCTAAATATGAACCACTTAAAAGTCTGGCTGAGACACAACCATGTTTCAAGTTTTTTCCAACACAACTATTTAGCAAAAATGCACTGGTTATGGTACATACTGTTACTGTATGTCTATTCAAATATATCCTTAGCCAAATAAAATAACTTAATAGAAGATTCAACTTGAATGAAACAAGTTTAGACAGAAAACCTTTCTTAAAACAGTAAAACATTTATTACATGCATACACAAAAATCGAATTCAGGGGTACTTGTCGTGATTGTTGGGGCTTCATTCCACACCCCACAGCTCCTCACCCCCACTAAATCACAACGTATGAGACTGTCTGTTAGGTGGAACCTGCTTCAATATATAACGATATGCCGTCTACAAGCAGCTTTATGAGCCAATCCTGTGTTTTTTTCTGGTGTCAATGGAGACTTTTGGAAATAAAAGTAGGTCATTTTATGACTCGTCCACACCTCCTGCCACCCCTGCATTTTCATAATGGTGAGACAGCAAATAGCTTAAATACATTGTTTCAGAAACGCAAAGTGGGTTTCATGAAAATGTCAGTCGTCATCCATCACTCGAGATCCCACAGATCAGAAGAAAAGTAAGAATAATTCCCACTTAATCAGCAAAACAAACAATACATTTCACTTCTTCTTTCCCTTCAAAGTCAATTTAAATCTTTGAGTTATCAAATATGAAAAATTTTAATATTATTCGACACAAGACTTTTGACGTGGAATTACTTGAAACTTCCTGTTTCTCCTGGGTTCTGAGAATCAGCTGAACCATTACAGTCTGAAAGGGTTTATAGTTAGGTTGGCTGGAATAATTCACTTTGGAGTAACAAAGCTAAAAAATATAAATAGTTGTGTCTCCAGGTATACTTACAGGAGCTTTGTTCCAAAAAACAATAGGTTTTTTTTCATTGGTGGAAAAAACTTTTTCCACCTGGCGAACGATTGGTGATAGATGATGATTGGACAGCTGGATCAGGATTTTCCTTGTATTTCTATTCATCATTCAAGACCCTCTCTCTCTGCCCTTCCCGGCACTGCCTGCACCTGCTTCACCAAGCTTTCCATGAAAATACCTTTGATTAATATCCAAAGCCATGAAAGAGAGCAGAACAGGTAGATAGTGGGATATTAATTAAACAGAACCTAACACCTACACCTCTGACATACATCGAGTAGCAAAAGGGGGAGATAGGGAGAATGAGATGGTGATGCAACAAAAAACAATCCTAAACTAAAAGAAATCAAACAAATAACAAAGGAGAGGTAAAATAAATGGGGTAATAGATTTGAAGAAGCATGAGGTACATAATGGAAAATAATGTGTTTCAAAGTAAAAAGAAAAAAAAAAAAACTCAAAGAAAAACATGCATGATCATGAGCAGATGGACAGATTGAGAAGCCCAGGAGACAGTAGAAACTGACAAATGTCTTCACTCACCTCACACCTCAAGTGATAGCACAGCTCCAGGAAACTGGCTTTGGAGACCCAAAATTACAGTGTGTTTGCTGACTCGAGGTTTAGTTTCTTATAGCTTGTCATGAAGGTGAGGTACAATAGAAATAGTCTTCGGCTCACCAACACAAAAGACATAAAGCACTAAAATACACACTTTGTCATACATGAAAAACTGTAATAGACAGTTAAAACAGAGGTAAGATTTAATAAAAATAGGAATGATGGTAAGGATAAAATAAAATCTGTAAAATAAGTAAAAACATAAAGGTGGAGCAATTGAGTTTCAAGTTTGAATTGGTCACTTTGTTGAATTAAGGATTCTGATGGCATTTGGCATAAAAAAAACCTTTGGCCAAAGGAGCTCTATTGCGCCTCCCAGATTTCAGAACCTGAAACTGGCAGGACTGAGAGCTGTCTGCCAGAATTTTGCAAGCTTTCCTCCCCGTTGTGTTAGTGTAAATTTGGGTCAGAGACTTCTGGGGTTTTCCCACAATTTTACCAGCCATTTTCACAATTATACTTAACTTGACCTTATACTTGCAACTCAACTGAGCAAACCAAGGACAAAGATTACAATTTAAAACATTCTCAATATGTGCAGGATACACAAGTGCTAAAATCTGTGGACTGACACCAAGACAGCTTAATCTTCTCAGAAGACTGAGTCGCTGTGAGCGACTGTGTTTTCAGAAAAGCTCAAATGACTGTCAAGGACTGTAGCGAGATATTTGAAGGCTTCCACAGGTTCAACAGGCTAGCCATCAAGTAAAACTTGCTCTATTGTCAATTCTTGCTTTGTGTAAGCAACAAGCTCCTTTTTTTCGACACATTCAATTCTAGCTAGCTGTCAAGACATTATGCTTCAAAGGCCTTAGCCTGGGCAAGATAGGAGGCCTCACCAGAAGAGTTAGGTTTCTGTAGAAAGCCGAATAAGACCATGACATTTGTGTATTTAATCATTTATTAATATATATATAATTAAGTGTGAATTCATTTGTAATAAAAAAAAAAGAAAAGAGCAAAGGCGAAAGGACGCTACCCTGTGGGCAGCCACTGCTTATGGGGAACTCACCTGATAGAATGTCATTAGCACAAACCCTAGGCCTGCAAGAGAGAAAGGCTGCATCCGAATAGTTCCACCTAACTCCTTTCCTATCCACTTTTCCATAACCCGCTGGATGACATCACAGGGTTAAGGAAAGGTGTTAAGAGAGGAGTAAGTAAAAGGCCATCACATTTGTTTTGACAATCAGACACACTTCCACTAGGTGACGTAATAATCTGACGGTCGCGAAGGTTCGTGATGTCTACCGTGGTGAAAAAACTACAAATTTAAAAAAAAATGACTACTAAAAGCACATTTATAACACTTTCCGCTGCTATAATCTCAAATATCACAAGTTTACATGTAAATAAAAGGAAAAGAGGCTACCAGACTACGAGGAACAAAAGTGAAACTAAAAGATGTCATTGAGAATGGTTGCTCACACTCACCTTCCACTCACAAATATGAATTATGTTGAATAAAATATAATGTGGCTAAAAAAGTCTCTGATCCCTTTTTCTTGAACCACAGAGTGTTTGTTTTATGTCAATTCTAATCTGATAATATGTCTTATAATGATAAGATATGGGTTTTAGATTATTTATTTAAAGTTGTTAAAGGCATATTATTGCATTGGAAACTTATATGACCTCCATAACCTGTAGGTCATCGTGAGTTTCCGTAAGCGGGGAGGGAGGAGTGCATGATGGCTGATATGCAGAGAAAAGAGGCAAAACTTGAGCAGGACTGTGGGGATGGGATCGAGCTGGCATGAAGAGGGTTTGGATTTTTTAATGAGGTTAGAGATTTCTGAGCTAGTTTGAGTTAGACTTCGGCTCACCATCCAGATCTGGAAATCCTGGTTCTTCTTGAATCCAATCAAAAAACCTGACCTGGAAATAGGTCAGAACGAGCCAGCTTAAACTATGTCCTATAATAACTATAATGGCTACTAGTAAAGCTTTAACAATTGTATCAAATATCTCACATTGTACAACAGTGTAATTTTCAAGTTATTAACAAATTACAAACCTAATTCAACAATTTTGCACAGAAAACAGCATTTTATAACTTTACACAAATTATTTGGGATAAACCTTTAAATGATATTTAGTATCAATTGAAATGAAATGACTGCTTATGAAAAAGTGCATTTTCTTTAAGAAAAGCTAGCCGAGATGAGCATGCTAACTAGGCCACACACACAATGAACAGCTCTCACCATGCTAGGCAGTACTGGGGTTTACAGGCTTTGGACTTTTAATATCTTAGAATGAATAAACAAATTGTCATTGATATGTATAATACAGGGGCGCATGGTGGCTTAGTGGTTAACACGTCCGCCTCACAGCAAGAAGGTCCTGGGTTCAAGCCCTTTCTGTGTGGACTTTGCATGTTCTCCCCGTGCTGCGTGGGTTTCCTCCGGGTACTCCGACTTCCTCCCACAATCCAAAAACATGACTGTAAGGTTGATTGGAGTCTCTAAATTGCCCATTGGAGTGAATGAGTGAGTGAATGGTTGTCTGTCTGTGTTGCCCTGTGATGGACTGGCGCCCTGTCCAGGGTGTACCCCCTTACCATTAATTACCATTTTCATGGAAACACAAAGCAGAACACTTTAATTCCGAATGATTTAATTCGGAATAAATAATTAGGAATTGAAAAGCATCATGTAACCGTGGCCAATGAGTAAGCTGATGCGCCAAAAAGAAAACATTATCAGGCAGCGTGCGCTCATAGCAATCATTACCAGACAACTTCAGACTCTATCGGACATACTGGATGGAGTTAAGAGAACACATTTGATTCTTAAGTTTGCTTTTTACAACACTCATCTGGCTGAATACTCTCTCAGCGTCAGTATGTAAGTGTGGCAAGGACAACACAGACACAGTAGCCATGGCAAGTTAGTGAAACAGATTGATTCCTGCTGCATCCTTGAACTTTAAGATCTCACTCCAGAAGCCAACTGTGTTTTTTGTTTCATTCCATTCACTAAGATGGATGGCACGCCATTGCTGGACAAATTTGTCAATCACTGCAGGAGAGCAACCAATGAGCTTAGCTACTTTTTCTATGTCTCCCAGGCTCTTATTATGTTGAATAGTTTCCTGTACATTGAAAAAAGACATGTACTGTAATGCTTCAATATTGTGTGGTAGTCTCAAACTCAACTCAGTAGTGAGGGAGACCGCAAAGGTTACACACCGTTTTTGGACATTGTTGTTGTCCTCAGGCACAAGGTGGAGCTCTGCTGCCTTTGTCTAAAAAAGATAACCAAGGTCGGGTTGGGGGCTGATGTAGCCATCAATTGGCTCTTTTAGCACCTCAATCTTTGCCAGTGGATTCAGCACCCTGCTACTCACAGACTGTATAAGGTTAACACAGCTGTCAAAAATAATTCAAAAGCCTTGATGGCCAACTGTACCTCTCCCAGCACTGACTTAAAAAAAGTCAGATACAATATGTTTTGAGGATCATTGTACATATTGTATAAAACCTCAGTCGTGTAGCAGTGTTCCCTGGATTTGGTTAATGCAAAATGCAATTTAAGCTCCTCCTACTGGTCCAAAATGCGTGAAACTGCTGGTTCAATGGAAAGCCAACATGTGGCACACACTTTTGTTATTTGTAAAGGTTTCACCCCACAGTTGATGGTCTCATATATGGCCTTGTAGGCCTCCCCATGCTTTGGACTGGGAACTAGTTGTAAGTCTCCCGGACTAAGTACTCCACACTGCGGGGGATGGTGTCATTGGAGGCATGACTTACAGCAAGCTGCAGAGAGTGACACACACAACGAATATGAACTAGATCTCTGAGGCCATACTCCTCCTTTAGGACTTTATGGACCCCATTGTTAATCCCTGTCATAAATGAGGCATTGTCAGTTCCTATCCCCAAGAGTTTCTCATTTTAAAGAGACACACTTCTTCAGGAAAGCCACAACAGCTCAGGCTATAGATCTGGCATCCCCTCCCTCCAACTCAACCAGCCCCAGAAATGTTGAGAGAATTGTGTGTTTGGTCTCACTAAAGTACCTTATCACAACCCCCAGGTACTTAGACACACTTACATCTGTGGCCTCATCGACGAGGAGGCTGAAAATCTGGTCACCCACATCTGCTGTCAACTTTTTAAGACAGTATAGTGCTAGAACACCATTAATCAGTAGCAGTAGTGGAGTCTGAGAAAACTGCTTTACATGCAAGGAACAGTATTCAGCAATAGTTAATGTAATTGTGGCTTTAGCCTTTTTTCCACATTTTGTTTACTCATTAATGGCAGGTCCAGCTTGCTTTGGGCGGAACTGTAAGGCTTTGCCTTTTGAGTATGTTTTTGAGTGTTCCTGTGTTTTTTTATGTCACACAGTTTGACATAGAAATCAGCCTTACAATACAAGCAGTATGGCCGTGTATCATCGCCAATAAATGACTTTAACCAGCCTTTGTATTCGGGGTTTGATTCCCATTCCTTTCTGTATTTTTGCGTGTACAGTTTAGACTGAGACATGATGCGCTAGATGTTCAATTTATGTCACAGAGAGGCGCACACTGGGGAGGGGCTCACCCCTTCCTGATTGTTGGAGAAAGAGTGCTGGAATTTGGATGCAAGTGATGCCCAGATAGGCACAGTTGTGGTTTAGGTGTAGCCTCTTCTCCCACTTCTGATTCCTGCCATTCAGCCAACCACGCTCTCATTACATCTACACAAAGTCCTCAAACAGGTGCTGTCCAGACAGACACAGTAGTGACAGGGTTGCAATTCATCCCCCACTTCTCATCCGTGTAACATTAACAGATTAACACCCCACACTCATTCCCTTCAGACATAGTCTAGTGTAACCCAGTGATAAAAAAATGTAAATATTGACACCACTGTGATTAAGAACCCTAATTTCATGATGGGAATGAATATGGGTAAAAAGTATATACATAAAAGTTATTTAATATGCTGATAATTATTCCCAACGAGCAGCGGTATGTAGGACTTTGCACAAATTTCAGAGGAAACTTTTACTATTATCAGTGTAAAAGCTGATGACTTTCCACACAGTGCCCCCGAGTATGTTTGGGCCTTATGATTATTGAATGAGTGACATTGGTAATTAAGAATAAATAGACGAAAAAACCTGAAAAACATAGTTTTGTTAATAAAAGCAATTTCTAACTTTGGAAGGTCAGTGGACTCTCTCACATATGACACAAATATTAAACCTCAAATTAATGAGATAATACACAAGCTTATTTAAACACTGAAAAGATAATCTGAAATGAAAACAAGCAGAAATGCAAAGAATTATCTCTCCCTTTCTATCTTTCTTTGTGTGTGTGCATGCGTGTGTGTGCACGCGCGTGTGAGTGTGTGTGCGGAAATATTGTTTACCCGTCCACACCTAGCAGCCAGTGTCTACAGAGAAAACACATTTATTTTTCATTGGCATTATTTAAAAATGCAAATAGATGCAATTACAGCCGCTTTGTTTATCAGCAGTTATTACCAGTACTTTGGTATCACTGCGCATTAAGAGGAACCATTTCAAAGCGTTTGCCCTCGGCCGCTCACTAAAGCAGATAAGTTTTCTTCCTTGTAGATGTAATTACAAAACACATTTCAGGAAAACAACTCTCGTCTCACAACCCCCACAAACACTCATTTGAACACATATATGTAAACTGTGTGTGTGTGTGTGTGTGTCCCACAACCTGTGGGAGCCAGAACGCATGCTTTTTTGTAGGGGATCAAATACTTATTATCTTAAAAAATAAAAAAATAAAAATAAAATACAATACAATTAAATACAATATATTCTGGACTTTTATTTTGGTATTCTGTTTCTGTTTGTTAAAAATAAAGGTACCATAACATTATAGACAGCTTATTTTTTGTAATCAGTCAAACTTACAAAATCCGCAGGGGATCAAATAATAATTTCCTCCTCTGTAGGTAATTTATGAAAAGGGTGAATCAGTTTTACTTCTTCCCACTCCTTTTTGGATTTGATGTCTGAAACAAACTACTGCTAACTAACGATTAACAAAGTCTATGGAAAGTATAGAGGAAACATTTACAAATATTTACACTATTTACAACAAAGGACAAAAGCATATTAGTTCTTTCCCTGCCATTCCAGCAGGGACACTATTAGACCCATCAAGCCAATCATTGATGTGGTGTGATCATCCACCTTCTGAAGGCTGTGAAGCATGGCAGTTTTTACTTCAGCCAGGGATGATGCTGTAGCTCCTCCAGGCCTGGTCGCTGCTTTGGGTTAATGGACAGGCACTGGTCCATGAAGTTGTTGCATTCTAGAGAGCAAAAGAAGAAGAGGAGGAGTTGAGAACATTGAAGAACAGTGATTTTCCATGAATCGGGGCTATTAAAACATAGGTCTATGGTTATTGTAATGATAAGACTTACAGGAAAAACTTTACATACATCTCGTTTTTGGAGGAAGTGTATGCGCTTATTTTGGTTCATTGCAAAAACACACCTCCATTTATTGGCCTGGCATGTATACTCCATCATTTTTTATGTTTCCCGCAGTCTCATGTAAACAGAGATTATTTTGAAAACATTGTCGTTTGAATGCAGAACTTTTTGGAAACAAGACGTTTGGAGAAATGTGGATGAATATTGTGCTGACCTTTGCCTCATGCTCAGGAATCTGACCCTCTCCCAAATCAAGGAAGTTGGTGATGTCCATGGCATCCAAGGGTTTCTCCATGATGATCAGTAGAGTATTTTTGTAACATTTCCCACGGTAGTATCAAAATCTGCTTTGTCATTTTGGTTTATTTTATTATATGTATTCAGCAGAGTGCTGTTTATTCTCAAAGCTCACCATAAATGGCCATAAATTACTACTTAGAATGGAATCATTAACAGTAATTAAATAGATATGCTGTATTGATCCTCAAGGGGGAACATCAAGTAATCTGGATTTGATCTAAATAAATGTAATCAATCAAATGGAATTCTAATCTGATGTAAAATGATCTAATCTGTTCAATTCCTGCCACTACCCCTAACTACTGAAAATAGATAAGTTTAGTGAAAGTTAGGCAGGCAGTGGTGGGCCGTCAGGGCCACTGCTGCTTCCAGGATTGTATATTTATCTTATAGCTTTCATCCAATCATATTTGAGCTGTCACGTGTTGCCAGGCTCCACAAAATCTTCCCGAGGCCTTCAGAACTAGAAGTGGGGGCGCCTGTACACTTAAATGAACTGAAACAGAGAGATTGTGATAACCAATCAGATTTCGAGTTGGCGACATCAGGGCCAGCTAGCAGGCATCACGTTGAACGTGACACGTTCTGACCTTCACATCCTCTGACTGGTTACGCACTAGTGAGAGGCAGCGCTATGCAAAGTAGAGTGACGTTAACCAAATGGAAGCTGGTGTCCCGTTAGGTCGTCCAACCCCCACGCTAGCTAACCTGTCTCAGCCGCTAAAAGGGCTTGTGCGCCACTTTCGAAGCAGCAGCTACGAGCGGGATCCCTGGCTCACAGGTTCAGAGAGACTCGGCTTTCAGCACCAGCCTCCATGTCGATAGAAAAGGACTTATTGGTGGAACTGAGACGGACAGATAAACTGTACAACAGTCATTGAAGTCTGTTTGAGGAAAGAAAGGAGGATTGATTTTGTGTTCAAATAAGCGGGGATAGTCGTTTTGGTGAGTACAAAGCTTTTTTTTCTTCTTTTTTTTTCTATATTTTTGTGATTTTATTTCGTAAGCCCTGTCTTGACGGTCTGGCGGAGGGGTCTGCGCCGTGCCGCGCTGGGCGCAGCCTGCGCTTTACCGTCGAGACAGAGCCCATAATGTGCCGGTACCTGGTGCACCTGTGACTTCAGTGAAGGGACTGAATTGTTTCGCTTTAATCTATATCAAAGTGGACGTTCAAAGAGTAGGCTACACCATTTCACCACTGTCGGAAATGAATGAAAGAAACTGCTTTACGGGTGTGACAATGTGCTGTTTAGTGGACTTTTGTAGACTAATTGCCTTTTATTTTTAAGTTGTGACAGAATCCAAGCGATCATATAACTTTTACTTTACTACTCTTAATTGTTAATGTCATTCACAAGATGGCGCCAGCGTGTACCGGCTGCCGTCTGCCAGCTCTGCTGGAACTTCTGTTTGTCTGTGTCCTGATCGTTCTTTTGTGCCAAAACATCGATGCAACAGTATTGACATACGATCGTCAGGCACTAATTGACCTAAATCATGCACATGAGGTACGTCTGAGCTGCCCTGAGGATCAAACCTCCAGACTTCCTCCACACTTGGCCTCTGTGCCTGCCTACCTGCTGCGTGCACCTGTCCCGCGTAGGAAGCGTGCCAAGAGGCGGGGCAGACGCGCTGGACTCCTGGTGAAGGTGAAGGCGTACAGGAGGTCTTGTCCTGGGACTGCTCCGGGACACCCGCTGTCAAATGGATTACGGTGGATTCAGCCTGTGGCTCCCGTGCGTCCGATCACCGGCCTGCGTCATCTGCCGATCGTAGCGCTGCTTCACCGGCGCCTTCCCAGACACCGTGCCGTGGATTATGGTTGCCTTCGCCCGCTGCAGCGCGACTCTCCACGGGCCAACACGGAAGTGTCGCTGCACCTTGGATTACAAAACGCCAGATCGCTGGCAAATAAAGCGCACATCCTGAAAGATGTTTTCATGTCCCGCGGGTTGGACCTGATGTTCATCACAGAGACATGGCAACGGGAGAACGAGTACGTTCACTTAAATGAGCTGCGCCCTGCAGACTGTTCTGTGTTTGGAACCCCACGGATCACGCGTCGCGGAGGAGGATTGGCGCTCGTTTTCCGGGACACATTCAGCTGCAGACTGTTGGACACGAACGCGTTCAACTCCTTCGAGCTCCAGATGTGCAAGGTTGGAAACGAACACTCTTTTCACTGTGTTTTACTGTACCGACCGCATGGTCCTGCTCGTATATTTTTAGATGAGTTCTCTGAGTTCATGTCATCTATTATAACACTTGAGAGTGTTTTAATCCTTGGAGATTTTAACCTCCATGTTGATAACTCCACATGTCCTATGGCCACTGAGTTGATGACTCTTATGGACTCTTTTAACTTTGTACAACATGTGTCAGGTCCAACACACACCAAAGGTCATACTTTAGATTTAGTTTTTTCTTTTGGTTTAAAAATAGACAAATTAAGCATAAATGATTTACAGTTAAGTGACCACTGCTGTATTTTGTTTAACCTGTCAATCACTCTGACTAAAATCCCTTCCAATGTGAAAAAACAGCGACGCATCCTAAATGAAGCAGCTTTCAGTGGGTTTTCTGCCTCCTTTGACCCAGCTTCCTTCGCTAGCTGTGATGATGTTGACTCTTTTATGGCTAACTTTAATAATCACTGTCTGACTCTGTTAGACACAGTAGCACCAGCTAAAAACGTTGTTAGCACTCATAAAAAACCTTGTCCATGGATGAATGAAACCATTTTTAACTTCAAAAGAAGCTGTCGGAAAGTGGAACGGTTGTGGAAAACAACTAAACTGGAAGTGCATCGACTCCATCTTAAGGAAAAGATAATGGAGCTAAATGAAATAATAAAGTGCGCCCGCTCTACTTATTTCACTAACCTTGTTCTACAAAATAAGAGAAACCCCAGAGTCTTGTTCAACACTAATGAACATCTTGTTACACCCCCACCGTCCCATGTCCCTGTACACACAAGGGATGATTGTAACATGTTTTTAAACTTCTTTGTAAATAAAGTAGAAGATATTAGGGCCAGTATCACGACTCCTTTGGTCAGCTTGTGCACTTCTGTAGCTCCCGTCAGCACATGGTCCTCCTTCTCTCCTGTCAGCCTACAGGATATTCAGGATCTAGTGAGAAAAATGAAACCCACATCGAGCCCTGTGGATATTATTCCAACCTCACTGCTTTTAAATGTTTTTGATGAAGTCGGTCCATGGTTGGTGAAACTGATCAACCTCTCACTTAAATCCGGCACAGTCCCCAGCTACTTTAAACACGCCCTAGTAAATCCCATTCTCAAAAAGCCTAATCTTGATCCAGGTCAGCCTATAAACTACCGGCCCATATCTAAGCTTCCCTTCATGTCAAAAATGATGGAAAAAGTGGTAGCCAAGCAGCTAACATCAATCATGGAAGATAATGATCTTTATGATAAATATCAATCTGGTTTTAGGTCGATCCACTCCACTGAAACTGCCCTTGTGAAGGTCTCCAGTGACGTGATGATGGCTGCTGATTCTGGTCGCTACACAGTTTTAACTTTATTGGATTTAACATCTGCTTTCGACACCGTAGATCAGAACACACTGATCCATCGTCTCAAATCAGAAATGGGGTTTTCTGGTGCTGTACTACAGTGGTTTGCCTCGTATATAAATGGTAGAACTTTTAATGTGGCTTTTAATGATGTAATGTCCAATGTGTCCACCCTGTCATGTGGAGTACCCCAGGGCTCTGTTCTGGGGCCTGTTCTGTTTTTATTGTACCTGATGCCTCTTGGTCGGTTGATCCGTGGTTTTAAAAATGTTTCTTATCATTTTTATGCTGATGATATCCAGTTATACTGCTCTTTTAATGACTCAGAGTCTCACTTTTTACCTGAGTTCTTGGACTGTATCTCATGCATCAAAAACTGGTTTTCATCAAACTACCTCCAGATAAACCCCAACAAAACAGAAACTCTGATCATCGCCCCTGATAAAAAGATCCCACTTATTAAGAACTCTCTCGGTGATTTGGGTTCATCAGTGAAATCCAGCATCAGAAATCTTGGGGTTGTGTTTAACCAATCGATGTCTTTGGAGGGCCACTGTCGTCAACTGACTAAAAACTGTTTTTACCATCTGAGAAATATCTCAAAAGTGAGGCATCTACTGTCCAAACCTGATCTGGAACTGGTCATCCATGCTTTTATTTCGTCCCGCATTGACTACTGTAACTCAGTTTTTACCTGTTTTAATAAGTCGACCCTGTGTAAACTCCAAATGGTTCAAAATGCTGCTGCCAGACTTTTGACCGGTACGTCCAGAACATCACACATTACCCCGATACTTTCCTCCCTGCACTGGCTCCCTGTCAATTTCCGGATTGAATATAAAATACTGGTTCTAACATTCCGGGCTTTGCATGGCCAGGCTCCTCTATACATTTCAGACATGTTGTGTCCCTACACTTCAGGACGCAGCCTTCGATCCTCAGGTCAGGGTCTACTAAGGTTCCCAAAAACTAAATTTAAAACCAGAGGAGACCTGGCGTTCCAGGCTGCAGCCCCCAGACTCTGGAATGGTCTGCCCCAGTCTCTCCGGGAGATGAACTGCGTGGACACTTTTAAAAAACATCTGAAGACTTCGCTTTTCAAAAAAGCTTTTAGTTAACAAGATTTTATTTTCAATTTTTACTGCCCTTTTATGATGCTACACATGTGATGTAAATGTATGTTTATTGTTTCTGTGTACAGCACTTTGTGATTTTATCTGCGAAAAGCGCTTTATAAATAAATACTTACTTACTTACTTACTTACTACTTAATGCGGATGTATTGATTTTAAATGCTCTGGAAATAAAGTAGTTGTACTCGACTATGTTTTTTTCTGTATAAATGTATGGTTTAGAGAGACATGACGTCATAATGATGGTATTAAGAGGTGGATTCATTCAGTGTAGGACATCACTGAAGACCTAGGTGTGAAATGCACGGCACGCCACTGTAGGCAGGTATACATGGATGGACTGGTGCACATAAATTTAGAATGGATTCACCCCCCCCCCCACACACACACACACACACCAAACAACAACAAAAATATGAAAATGACTCAAAATACACAAAACTAAATATTTATACAAAACATACACAAAACACAACAGAAATGCAAAAAACTACACTAAAAAAGATACAAAATGACTCCAGAATCACACTACAAATGCAACAAAAAGACAACAGAAAGATACAAAAATACACATAATGACTCCAAAAAACATACATTACAGAAATATGCACCAAACGAAAAAAAGAAAAAAATGAGAAAAAAAAAAACAACACATTCACCATGCGCATGTCTTATAGAATTAAACCAGGAAAATTGTACACACTATTTTACTTTGCACCTGCAAATAAACCCCTTTATAATGCTACAGAGTATGTTGTTATTATTATGCCCATAATTGACAACTCTACTTAAGCTCCCTATATGAATACATACTTCCGACGGGCACTGTACTAGTCTAACAAAATCAAGATCATAAAACGCCATTAAAGAAACATAAATAATTATTTAATTTAGCCTCCATACTCTCCCAACAAGATATATCTCATGACACCACAGTGCATCCGTTGTTTGTGTTGGAAACACAGAAACACAGAGAAAATGACAACAACAACAACAACAACAACAAAACTCAGAACAACCTCAGTGAGGAGCATCTACAAAGCCAATCCTTTCTTTTGTACCTTTCACTGTGGAAAATACGAACAATTTTCTGACCTTACCTTTGCTGAATTTCTGGTTACTCAGGTGTTGGTCTTCCATCTTTTAAAAGCTGTCATTTTTCCTAAAAAAAAATTTTTTTATCGTCTCTAGCGCTGTCATCCTGCCTGTAGTATTATCCTGCTTACTAGCTAGAGAACGTAGCAGCAGCGGCCACGTGATATCAATTCACTAATGCACTGTGAACGTACGTATAGCATTTAGCATAGCACGGTTACGTCCAAAGGCAGTGTAGAGAGCTGCCTTTTTTCGTAAATGGTTTTCATCTTGGGGAACTGATTGCACATGTGCAAACACATAAAAACACAAAAACAGAGGCAGAGCAGCAATGTGCTTTTGGGAGAGGGTGTGGCTTCCTCCTGCCGTACAGTGGAGTGAGACTGTGCAGCGTCTCTGCCGTTCCAGGAAATAGCGCTGTTTAGTCATTTGTGCTATAAAATGCACAAAATGCGGACACTTTCAAACATAGATACTGTAGGCTATCGGAAATGGAAAAATAAATAATTTATAATTATATTATAATTAAAACAAATAATCAAAATATCAATTCACCCTTGGGTAGGCACTGCCTACCTTGCCCACCCTGACTGCTCACTTTAAAATAACGTGTTACAGCAACAATATTACTTTTTTGGGTAACAAAGTAAAGTAACGTACTACCCTTAAAACTGCCAGTCTTTGTCAGAGGAGTTCTGCTGATCGTCTTTTTAAATATTTGAATATTTTATGCAAGGCCTCCACTCATCACACATTTATATTCATGAATATTAACTTAGTACTTATTGTATATTTCAATTTTATTTGTTTGAGGCTGTAACAAGTGAATTTCCCTGTTGTGGAATTAATAAAGTAGAAATAATCAATAACTAATCCATAAACATTATGCAGACAAGCTAAGTGATGTTTGTTCATGTATCTACACGGTAAATTAAGAAACTGAAAAGTAAAGTAATAAGTAGTGAAGTTACTTTTCAAATGCAGTAATAAGTAAAGTAATCTCACTACAATTTCCAGAAGTATTGAGTAATTAGTAATTAATTACTTTTTTTGAGTAACTACCCAAACACTGGTTACAAATAGCCAGCCAAGTAGCCAGGATTAGTGCACAAAGTGACAATATATTTTCATTCTGCATTTTATTTGAACTAGATTTATATTTCAGAAAATGTAAGTATGGAATACAGAATAAAGTTTTTTCTGATTCCGATTGTTTAGAATGTAATTAAAGTGAAACCGTGAAGTTATGGTGTTAGAAGGGTTTATCAAACTGGTAGCCTTTCAGATTATTCAGTAGCTTTAAAGTTTCACAAAGGTTGGTGTCCTCTGATATACATTATTAACAGCACTGGGACTTTTTACACAGTATCACTCCTCTGTTCAGGTGTTCTATTAACCATCAGTCAACTCTCAGTTAGGAAATGTTTTATGTGTTGCCAAGCAACAACCTTGTCTCCCTTCCAGTTGTGGATATATTTGTTTTGGCGGAGCAGAATAAATGATTCAATAAACAAATCATAATCTCTTGTCACTTAATACTGTGACTAATAAAATATTAATATGCACTGGTGTGATTATCAATGGCTGAATCACACCAGTGATCACACAAGATACTGTAAAGTTCATACATTTGTCACTAGTCTCTATTGACAAAAAAGTGTACAAAAAATATCCGTAAGGGAGGTTAAGTTTTGATTTCAATTTTGAAATGGAGCGGAGAGAAGATTCTACATACTGCAGCTTTAAGCCTCGGCCAATTTTTGATGTGTTATTCATTCATATTTTATAATGTATCTTTAAATAAACTAGTTATTATAATGGAAATGTATTTTAAGTAACAGAGTTTACTGTGTGTCTTGACCCCAGCCGACCCCCTGAGACTGGCTCAATGAACCCCTGGGGTTTGATTGAACCCAGTTTAAGAACCACTGACCTATAACTTGTCTACAGAGAACTCTCATTGTAAAAAGCTCATCATAATTAACACAGTGCAGTAATTCAAGTCCACCAAGTGGCCGTCCCTCTCATACACGCACGAATAATTTCTGTGATCCACAGTGTAAACATATCATCAGCTTAACTTTGGTGCAACTATATATGAATGATCCAACATGATCTATGAAGTTTTTTTTTTTTTTTTTTTTTTTTTTTGTGGAAATATGTTCCCTCTGATGTGCTTTACTACTGTTGTCATGTCAAATGTAAAGTGTGAAGTAAAATTCATATATTCATCATCCTCCATCTGTGCACACATCAATCCATCACACAAACACAAATTACACAACAACCACACACTCATCGATAGATGACTTTCACTCACTACACACATTTATACCCACATCTGCAAAAACAGCTGCATACATGTGAATATGCACATGCTAGGATGTCATCATAGACATACATCTCACAAACACACATGTAAGAGCACAGATGCACAGTGAAACGTTCATCGTGCAGACGCATACACACACTCCTGCTGAAGAGGAGTTGTCAGTGCAGATGTGTGTGTTAAATGCACAGGATGCAATGCTACACATGAGTGGTTGTCATAGCGTTTAGATGACAGATGTATGACTCTGGTCTCAGCGACACACACACACACACACACACACACACACACACACAAAAGAAGGAAAATCAAAAGGGAAAGATCTAAAAGCCACTCTTCATCTATCAATAATTAGTTTTTAATTTCATTGGCAGCCCACAGTGCAACTGGCAAAAAGCCAGTAACGAGTACATAATTTTGAAAGAAGAGAAAGTGGGGAATGTTTTTGCCAGAAAGTCATTTGACCACTGATCGATGTAAGGGTGATGGGCTTGGTTTAATATTAATTGAGTGATAATTAAGGTTGGGGTGTGAAGAGGGAGTTCATTTTTGTTTGGTGAAATGTTGCTTGGCTACAGATGTTATGATTTGGTTTTCACTTAGTTCAAAAAGCATATTTTATAGATAAAGGCTGAATATGACCAGGGACAGCTTAGCTCTATAATTATATGCTTTCCAGGTAAATAACAGTCTTTCTAATAATCTAGTCCTAACTCCTCACAGCACCAAATGATATCATACAACTCAAAAAATGAAAAATAGCGATGTGTTCAATGAAGTGCATCACACACACTTCACAACTGGATATGCTTTACACTTGTGTAATTGGAAGCTACAAAGTATAAGCCACATACTTGTACATTATGGCAGAAGCTGGAGAAGCAGGGAAGCACTGTGAGAGTCATGTTTTTTGACTTCTCCAGCGCTTTTAACACCATCCAACCCTGCCTTCTGATGGACAAGCTGCTGGAGATGTAGCTGCACACAGACACCATGGACTGGATCCTGGACAACCTCACATGGCAGCCACAGTACGTCAGAGTGGATGGCTGCACCTCTGAGGTGGTTGTAAGCAGCACTGGTGTATCTCAAGGGACTGTTCTGGCGCCATTCCTTTTCATTCTCTTTACCTCAGATTTCAGGTTCAACTCTGGTTCCTGCCACCTTCAGAAACTTTCCGATGACTTGTCCATCGTTGGTTGCATTAGCAATGTTGACTGGAGTACAGAGATCTGATTGAGAGCTTCAGTACATGGAGCAAAACCAAGCTAGACCAAATAGGTGTTGGTGGACGACATGAGGAACAAAAGGCCCCCGGCCCCAGTCCACATCCAGTGGTAGGAACTAGAGAGGGTGGACTCATAAGTACCTTGGGGTCCACATGACCAATAAACTGGACTGGTCGAGCAACACTGAGGCTGTCTTCAGGAAGGGACAGAGTTGGCTGTTCTTCCTGAGAAGACTCAGATCTTTCTGTGTCTGCAACAAACTCCTGATGTCCTTCTACCAGTTTGTGGTGGCCAGTACACTGTTCTATGCAGTGGTGTGCTGGCGGGTGCCATCAAGGCTGGTTTGGCAAACAAACTCAAAAACCTGTTGAGAAAGTCCTGCTCCTCTGTAGTTTGACTGGACCTGGACTCCCTGGAGACAGTAGCTGAGAGGAGGACAAGGGACAGAATTTTGGACAACTCCTCTCACCCTCTCTATGAGGAGCTATGGACCATGGGCAGCTCCTTCAGCCAACGCATCATATCACCATGATGCAAGACGGAGTTTAACACCACTGTTTAACCCAACAACTGTCACCACACTGACAACCCCTCCCCCCCAACAAACGCCTCAATTGTGAATTACACATTTGTTGTGTTTCTTTTTTCTTTTTGCTGCTGTTGCTGTTTTTGATGTTGAAGTTTTCTAATTTATGTATGTCCTACAGCTTTACATTTTGCACGATTATCTTATGTTAGTATTTGTTTTTGTTCTTACTGTCTGCTCTTATGTTGTGTTGCTGCAAATGTGAATTTCCCTTCTGGGGATCAATAAAGGTGTATTCTATTCGATTTTAGAATGAAGTGAGATACGAACCTCTCTTCTTGCTCTCAAGAAAGGCGGTCGCTTTTTTCTCTGCTCCCTTCCTCCTCTATCTGCCCTTGCTGCAGCTTGTTTTGTATTGTGTATCTAATAGGAGCCTCTCTCTTCAACTCTATCTAAAAATAGAAAATATGGAATTGATTAGCTGGTCTCTCAATGTAATTGAACACATTTTTTCAACAAAAAGAAAGAGCAGAGGTGAGTCCCCCTGTCCAGACGTAACGTTTGCGACCAGATACACGATGGACTCTTTGAATAAGTGGAGGGTCATGTGTCTGTCCATCCTTTCCATTGAGGACGTGGAAGACATCTACATGATTGGAATTATGATAGCAGGTATGCTGCTGATTGGAGTTGACAGCTTTCTGACCAATCGCAAAGTTAGGTTTATGTTGACAGCTGTTTTGGGAAGGCTGCCAGTCATCTCTGATGGATGGGGCAGGGCTCTTAACACTCAGACTCATGCGATAAACATACTCAAAAGTAAGCAGGAAGCAAATATGTGGAAATGAATCCAACTTGGAGAAGTTTAATGCTTGGCTTTCAAATTAGGCTGCCTTATTGGATTTACTGCTGGAGACCAGGACCCAAGGCTAACAGAATTGTGCTTAGCCTGACCGAAAACAAATCGCTTATCATTGGCTCCCCTCACAAGCCAGCTGTTGAATTTAAGCACACTGGAACAGCATCAACAATGACGGAGCCTGCCCACAAGCTACTCCCTAGAAGACACACCACCATTGTAATTCAGTAATATTATTTCTTAATAGTAGTACTATTCCTAGTGACATGAAGTCTGTTGTAATGCTAGCTTTAGATCATTCGGTGCCCTGGGCAAGAGTGGACATTAACACACCCCCCCAAATAAATGAATTCAAAAAATTGATATTGATTTTTTTAAGTCTATATACAGTGTAAACATTCATTTTTAATATCAAGACAAAACAATGCAATTCTGGGACACAACAAACCATTGAAAAAAAAATACAACCTATTTTAAAAATTAGAATAATGTACAGACAACGGTGCAATCAAAAGTTAAAATATGAAAGTATTCATGCAAAATCATTTCTACTTACCTGTTTGATTTTATTAGTCAGTAACAAAAATCTTAAACACAATGTGCAAACAACACAATAGAATTATAAAGAATAAAACAAGAATTAAAATAAATATAAATATGGGCAGAAGATCAGCAGGTATGGTTACTGATTTTTAATAATCATATTTAATTAAGAGAAAACATGTAAAGTGATTGTTTCACATTTATTATACCTTTTTAAATTATCATTATTATTTGGGGGCAGGTGCAATTTGGCGCCCTAGGCGGCCGCTTTTATTGCCTGTCGGGAAGGCCGGCCCTGAATGCTAGTAATGTAGTAGTCCATGTTATGCTCCAAGTGCTGAAAAGACACCTGGATAGCAACAAACAGTCAAATGAAACCAAGACAACAAGTCAGTTTAGTTTAAATGATTTATTCGTCATAAAACAAAGACAAACACTTCCCGAGTGGGGAAGGTGAGGACTGGGAGATTGTGCTAAATAAATGAAACAATCAAAATAAACCAGGCCCTATCAAACTCTACCACTAAGCAGATGTGAAAAAGAACAAACAAAAGTCCTCACTGGCTAACTAAAAGAGAGGCCAAAACATATATGGGATGGCACCAACCACTAATTTAATGTCTCTAGACATTCAGATTACTAGGTGTGCAAAATGTAGGAGGTACCTCGTCTTACCTGGGCCCACACTTTACCACCACACAGAGATCAAAACAAATGCGCGTTTCCACTCTCACAAACGAAGGTCACCAAGTTGTTGTTGGAGCGGCACAGGTTGAATAGCTGTCTCCAAACTTCTCAAGGCTTCTCCTCCAAGTGTGCTGATCACGCCCTTATATGCTGCAGGCCACCTAACAAGGCCAGGTGGGAGCTGCAGCAGCCAGTTGATTAGCCTGCTCGGAACAAAAGAAAAGGGTTACCAATTGTCACAACAGTGCAATGTTTACATGCATGTAACAGTCTTGTAATGCAGATTGTGCTTGGCTTACAGAGTAGTCTAAATATAAAGATCATTAAAGACTGTGGACCACCAGACACTTGCTCGGGTGGCTTGCTACTAAGAGTGGGACAATATAGCATGCAACAAGAAATCACAATATTAAAACTTCACAAGATATATCGTTGATGGTCCAAGTGGTATAATGTTATTACAGGGGGTCAGGGGGATAAAGAAAGAATGCATTTTCCTTTACGGTCATTTTTATTGTATATGTTATATTCACTTGAGTTGAAAAGGTCATACCCAGAATATATGTAAATATGCCCAGAGTTAGTCAAACTGTATTTTTTCACCCCCCAAAAAATATTGTCCCCTGTCATAATTGTGAGCCCGGTATGCAGTAACATACATGGTATTGTGTCATGAACAGTGAGTATGGACCTAACCCTATTTGCTATCAAGCATAGAGATCAGTTCTCCAAAGGTAAGTTCATTCCTTTCAAGAACGTTGTTCTCAAATAACTTCAGCAATCAAATGTAATATGCATCATATGTTTTATCTCAGCATTGTGGGAAGGAGAACTTAACAACGGACAGCGGTGTTTTTGTTCCACTTTGAAGCAGAGCATGCAGCATTGGTCAGGTGGTTTTAAAAATTGTATGTTAAATTGTTATGATTTAGTTGAGAATATTATAATTTTTAAAAAGTGGCATGTCATTATTACTTTCTTTCACTACAGTGTTCGCAGGGTAATTTGTAAAATTTGTGAAACTAAACTGCCTTACTTTCAGTATAATGACGTGACATAATCGAAAGCTTTAATCTGAAATAAATCCAGATTGTTCATCTGGTCTCCCTCATTACATTTAATTCATGCCAGATATAGAGATTAGTCTATTATCATTAGATAATTTTCATTAGCCAAAGTGGAGCCATGGAACTAGGTTGTTGACCTTTTTGACTTACAGAATTATGGTTTATTAAAACTTCTTGAGTAGAAAAGCCAAGACGATATAATCACAAATTAAATAAAGTGTTTTTTGTTTTTTTTTTTCCCCCTCACATTTCTACTCCTCAAAGACACTCACAGACTTGCACACTAGCGTTTCTAACTGCTGCTCAGAACGTAAGCGAGTGTCAACACTTTAACTAATACAAAACAGCAATATTGGACTGATGGATGGAGGATGGGCATACATTTAAAAGGTAGATTTGATTCTGAAATTATGATACACTAATTTACACTGATGCTTATCTACTGATCACATTTGTATGATATACAGAAATAACTGGATATATATATATAACGATTTCAACTTCAAATCAAGCCAATTTATTTTTGTGCTTCTGCTTCATTTTTATCTGTTATATTTAACTAAATTATGCATCACCTATCTTCTTCTTTTCCTTTTGGCTGTTCCCTTCGGGGGTCGCCACAGAGAATCATCTGCCTCCATCTAATCCTATCCTCTGCATCTTCTCACACCATCTGACTTCATGTTCTCTCTCACTACATCCATAAATCTCATCTTAGGTCTTCCTCTTCCTTCTTAATGAAACATGGTTGAATGATGGTATCAGTAATACTATTCTCAATGAAAGTGCGCCACAAGACTTTATTTATTTAAATAAGTGTCGTACTTGCAGGAAAGGTGATGGAGTTGCTGCCATTTTTAAATCAATATTTCAGTGCAAAGAAATAACATTTGGTGATTTTATCTCCTTTGAATATATGTCATTCTTACTGAAGGGTGATTCAAGAGTTCTGTTTTTAGTCATTTATAGACCCCCAAAATATTCTGGAGAATTCATGGATGAGTTCGCTGAACTGCTGTCAGTTGTATGCACTGAATACAACTTTTTAATAATAACAGGTGACTTAAATATTCATGTAGACAATAACATGGACAATACTGCCAAAGAACTGTATGCTTTAATGGATACTTTTGGTCTTACACAACATGTGACTGGTCCGACACACACTCAAGGTCACACTTTGGATCTGGTTATCTCTAAAGGTGTTGATATCTCTGATGTTGATGTAAGAGACTTAGCTCTATCTGATCATTTCTGTGTCTTTTTTGACCTAGAGACTGTAACATCTGTTCCCCCTAGTTATGTGTGTTTAAAGAAAAGGTACATAAATGAGAACACAAGTGCACAGTTTATGGAAGCCATAGCAATGACACCAACATTGAGTGCTGAGACAGTTGATGATCTTCTGGATGAGTATAATAGAAACGTCTGTAATGTCATAGATGTGGTGGCTCCAATCAAAACTAAGAGAAAACCAAACACACAGAAAACACCTTGGAGGAGGACTGAGATAATGCAGAATTTGAAATCTGACTGTAGAAGAGCTGAGCGTAAATGGAGATCAACAAAACTCCAAATTCATCTAGAACTATACAAAATAAGTCTGCGAAAATTCAATGATGGCTTGTTCAATGCAATACTTTTCTGAAATTATTGCCAAAAATGTCAACAACTCTCACACGTTGTTTTCTGTAATTGAAAAGCTCACAACCCCCCCAGATCAGATAGCCCCTGAATTACTGTCAGCTGGAAAATGCAATGAATTTGCTGTATATTTCAATGAAAAAATACAATCAATAAGGTCAAACATCAGAACAAACCAGCAAAATCACAAAAAGCTTGAACAGCTTCAACCACTGAGGGATGAGTCAATTACAATGTTAGAGTTTATTACAGTGAACCCAAAAACAATAGAGGAGACTGTTCAGCAGCTGAATCCATCAACGTGTTGCCTTGACACAATACCCTCAAACTTCTTTAAAACTGTTGTAAAGTCAATTGTCACTGATTTGTGTCAGATAATTAACTGCTCATTCCAATCAGGCACCGTACCAAAATCCCTGAAAGTAGCTGCTGTGAAACCTCTGTTAAAAAAGAGAACACTGGATGCCTCTATACTGGCTAACTATAGACCAATCAGCAACCTTCCATTCATGGCCAAGATCATTGAGAAGGTGGTCTTCAACCAACTGAGTCAATTCTTAACATTCAACAAAATATTTGATAAATTTCACTCAGGTTTTCGTTCTCATCACAGCACTGAAACTGCTCTTATCAAAGTGATCAATGACATAAGGTTGAACACTGATTCAGGAAAAGTATCTGTTCTCATTCTGTTGGATCTAAGTGCTGCATTTGACACTGTAGATCATACAATTTTGTTGCACAGATTGCAAACATGGTGTTACGGCAGAATTTACGGTTGACCTCATTTAGTGACATGATTCATTGCTCTGGTTGAATGATGGAATCCAGGAGAAGCATTGATGATTTTATATAAAAAATGTTTATTCTATTGCTAAGTAAAAAGGTACAAGATGCAACAAAGTGAAACAAAATTAGCGTCCGTCCAGGCGGACGTCCGAAGGAAGTGCCGCGCCCCGCTCCAACAGTTTCAAAGCTTAACCTTTTTATACAGATAAGAAAAGGTCCCAACAGTGAGAGACAAAAGGGAGGGAGTCAGATGCCCATAGTGGAAATGTTGGAGGATGATGAAGATGTTATGAGAAGGTTTGGCTCCAGTCTT